>NC_056448.1:46335996-46422414 GCF_018296145.1 Oncorhynchus tshawytscha | reverse complement strand
AGACACGTACCTCCTCTCCCAGCACCTGAGAGTACTCATGTCTAGCTCACAGACACGTACCTCCTCTCCCAGCACCTGAGAGTACCATGTTCAGCCTACACAGAGCCACGTACCTCTCTCTCCCAGCACCTGAGAGTACCATGCCCAGCTCACACAGACACGTACCTCTCCCAGCACCTGAAAGTACCGATGTCTAGCTCATACACGCATCTCCTCTCCCAGCACCTGAGAGTACCATGTCTAGCCTACACAGACACGTACCTCCTCTCCCAGCACCTGAGAGTACTGAATGTCTCACACAGACAGCTCCTAGCACTCTGAGAGCCAGACATCTAGACACGTACTCCTCTCCCAGCACCTGAGAGTACCATGTCCAGCTCACACAGACACGTACCTCCTCTCCCAGCACCTGAGAGTACTACGGCGTCCAGCTCACACAGACACGTACCTCTCCCAGCACCTGAGAGTACTTCAGCCAGGTGTCCACAGCTTCACATAGACAGTACGGCGTCCAGCTCTTACCTCCCAGCACCTGAGAGTACTGGCGTCTAGCTCAGACAGACACGTACCTCCTTCCCAGCCTGAGAGTACTTCGATGTCTACACAGACACGTCTCCTCTCCCAGCACCTGAGAGTACTCGATGTCTAGCTCACAGACACGTACCTCCTCTCCCAGCACCTGAGAGTACTCATGTCTAGCACAGACACGTACCCCTCCCTCCCAGCACTTGAGAGTACTCGGCGTCTAGCTCAGACAGACACGCATTCCTCCCAGCACCTGAGAGTACTCGATGTCCAGCTCACACAGACACGCCTCCTCTCCCAGCACCTGAGAGTACTCGATGTCCAGCTTCACACAGACACGTACCTCCTCTCCCAGCACCTGAGAGTACTCGATGTCTAGCTCACACAGACACGTACTCCTCTCCCAGCACCTGAGAGTATTTCGATGTCCAGCTCACACAGACACGTGCACTTCTCTCCCAGCACCTGAGAGTACTCGATGTCCAGCTCACAGACACGTACCTCTCCCAGCACCTGAGAGTACTCGATGTCCAGCTCACACAGACACGTACTCCTCTCCCAGCACCTGAGAGTACTCGATGTCCAGCTCACACAGACACGTACCTCTCCTCCAAGCACCTGAGAGTACTCGATGTCCAGCTCACACAGACACGCACTCTCCTCTCCCAGCACCTGAGAGTACTCGATGTCCAGCTCACACAGACACGTACCTCCTCTCCCAGCACCTGAGAGTACTCGATGCCAGCTCACACAGACACGCACCTCCTCTCCCAGCACCTGAGAGTACTCGATGTCTAGATCAGACACGTACCTCCTTCCCAGCACCTGAGAGTACACGCTCACACAGACACGTGCCTCCTCTCCCAGCACCTGAGAGTACTGATGTCCAGCTCACACAGACACGTACCTCCTCTCCCAGCACCTGAGAGTACTCGTGTCCAGCTCACACAGACACGTACCTCCTCTCCCAGCACCTGAGAGTACTCGATGTCCAGCTCACAGACACGTGCCTCCTCTCCCATCAAGAGTACTCGATGTCCAGATCACACAGACACGTGCCTCCTCTCCCATCAAGAGTACTTCGATGTCCAGCTCACACAGACACGTACCTCCTCTCCCAGCACCTGAGAGTGCTCCGATGTCCAGCTCACACAGACACGTACTCCTCCTCTCCCAGCACCTGAGAGTACTGATGTCCAGCTCACACAGACACGTACCTCCTCTCCCAGCACCTGAGAGTACTGATGTCCAGCTCACACAGACACGTATTCCCTCTCCCATCAAGGTACTCGATGTCCAGCTCACACAGACACGTGCCTCCTCTCCCAGCACCTGAGAGTACTCGATGTCCAGCTCACACAGACACGTACCTCTCTCCCAGCACCTGAGAGTACTCGATGTCCAGCTCACACAGACACGTACCTCCTCTCCCAGCACCTGAGAGTACTCGCATGCCCAGCTCACACAGACACGTAACTCCTCCCAGCACCTGAGAGTACTCGATGTCCAGCTCACACAGACACGTACCTCCTCTCAGCACCTGAGAGTACTCGATGTCCAGCTTCACACAGACACGTGCCTCCTCTCCCAGCACCTGAGAGTACTCGATGTCCAGCCACACAGACACGTACCTCCTCTCCCAGCACCAAGAGTACTTCGATGTCCAGCTCACACAGACACGCCTCTCTACCATCAAGAGTCGATGTCCAGCACAGACATGTACCTCCTCTACCATCAAGAGTACTCGGTGTCCAGCTCCACAGACACGTACTCCTCTCCCAGCACCTGAGAGTACTCGATGTCTAGCTCAGACAGACACGTACCTCCTCCCAGCACCTGAGAGTACTCGATGTCTAGCTCACACAGACACGTACCTCCCCTCTCCCAGCACCTGAGAGTCTCGATGTCTAGCTCAGACAGACCTGCCCTCCCAGCACCTGAGAGTACCGACAGCTCACACAGACACGTACCTCCTCTCCCAGCACCTGAGAGTACTCGCATGTCTAGCTCGTGACAGACACTTGCCTCCTCTCCCAGCACCTGAGAGTACTCGATGTCCAGCTCACACAGACACGTACTCCTCCTCTCCCAGCACCTGGAGAGTACTCGATGTCCAGCTCACAGACACGTACCTCCTCTCCCAGCACCAGAGAGTACTCGATGTCTAGCTCACACAGACACGTACCTCCTCTCCCATCAAGAGTACTCGATGTCCAGCTCACAGACACGTACCTCCTCTACCATCAAGAGTACTCGGTGTCCAGCTCACACAGACACGTACCTCCTCTCCCAGCACCTGAGAGTACTCGATGTCCAGCTCAGACAGACACGTACCTCCTCTCCCATCAAGAGTACTGATGTCCAGCTCACACAGACACGTACCTCCTCTCCATCAAGAGTACTGGCGTCCAGCTCACACAGACACGCATCCTCCTCTCCCATCAAGAGTCATGTCCAGCTCACACAGACACGTACCTCCTTCCCAGCACCTGAGAGTACTCGATGTCCAGCTCACACAGACACGTGCCTTCTCTCCCAGCACCTGAGAGTACTCGATGTCCAGCTCACACAGACACGTACCTCCTCTCCATCAAGAGTACTCATGTCCAGCCACAGACACATTTCCTCCTCTCCCATCAAGAGTACTCGATGTCCAGCTCACACAGACACGTGCCTCTCCCATCAAGAGTACTCGGCGTCCAGCTCACACAGACACGTGCCTCCTCTCCCATCAAGAGTACTCGATGTCCAGCTCACACAGACACGTGCCTCCTCTCCCAGCACCTGAGAGTGCTCGATGTCCAGCTCACACAGACACGTACCTCCTCTCCCAGCACCTGAGAGTACTCGATGTCCAGCTCACACAGACACGTACCTCCTCTCCCAGCACCTGAGAGTACTCGATGTCCAGCTCACACAGACACGTACCTCCTCTCCCAGCACCTGAGAGTACTCGATGTCTAGCTCACACAGACACGTACCTCCTCTCCCAGCACCTGAGAGTACTCGATGTCTAGCTCACACAGACACGTGCCTCCTCTCCCAGCACCTGAGAGTACTCGATGTCTAGCTCACACAGACACGTGCCTCCTCTCCCAGCACCTGAGAGACACGACCTCCTCTCCAGCACCTGTCTAGTCTAGCTCACACAGACACGTGCCTCCTCTCCCAGCACCTGAGGTACTCGATGTCAGCTCACACAGACACGTACCTCCTCTCCCAGCACCTGAGAGTACTCGATGTCTAGCTCACACAGACACGTACCTCCTCTCCCAGCACCTGAGAGTACTCGATGTCTAGCTCACACAGACACGTGCCTCCTCTCCCAGCACCTGAGAGTACTCGATGTCCAGCTCACACAGACACGTACCTCCTCTCCCAGCACCTGAGAGTACTCGATGTCTAGCTCACACAGACACGTACCTCCTCTCCCAGCACCTGAGAGTACTCGATGTCTAGCTCACACAGACACGTGCCTCCTCTCCCAGCACCTGAGAGTACTCGATGTCTAGCTCACACAGACACGTACCTCCTCTCCCAGCACCTGAGAGTACTCGATGTCTAGCTCACACAGACACGTACCTCCTCTCCCAGCACCTGAGAGTACTCGATGTCCAGCTCACACAGACACGTACCTCCTCTCCCAGCACCTGAGAGTACTCGATGTCTAGCTCACACAGACACGTACCTCCTCTCCCAGCACCTGAGAGTACTCGATGTCTAGCTCACACAGACACGTACCTCCTCTCCCAGCACCTGAGAGTACTCGATGTCCAGCTCACACAGACACGTACCTCCTCTCCCAGCACCTGAGAGTACTCGATGTCCAGCTCACACAGACACGTACCTCCTCTCCCAGCACCTGAGAGTACTCGATGTCCAGCTCACACAGACACGTGCCTCCTCTCCCAGCACCTGAGAGTACTCGATGTCCAGCTCACACAGACACGTGCCTCCTCTCCCAGCACCTGAGAGTACTCGATGTCCAGCTCACACAGACACGTACCTCCTCTCCCAGCACCTGAGAGTACTCGATGTCTAGCTCACACAGACACGTACCTCCTCTCCCAGCACCTGAGAGTACTCGATGTCCAGCTCACACAGACACGTACCTCCTCCCAGCACCTGAGAGTACTCGATGTCAGCTCACACAGACACGTGCCTCCTCTCCCAGCACCTGAGAGTACTCGATGTCAGCTCACACAGACACGTACCTCCTCTCCCAGCACCTGAGAGTACTCGATGTCCAGCTCACACAGACACGTACCTCCTCTCCCAGCACCTGAGAGTACTCGATGTCTAGCTCACACAGACACGTACCTCCTCTCCCAGCACCTGAGGTACTCGATGTCCAGCTCACACAGACACGTACCTCCTCTCCCAGCACCTGAGAGTACTCGCATGTCCAGCTCACACAGACACGTACCTCCTCTCCCAGCACCTGAGAGTACTCGATGTCCAGCTCACACAGACACGTGCCTCCTCTCCCAGCACCTGAGACACTCGATGTCCAGCTCACACAGACACGTACCTCCTCTCCCATCAAGAGTACTCGATGTCCAGCTCACACAGACACGTACCTCCTCTCCCATCAAGAGTACTCGATGTCCAGCTCACACAGACACGTGCCTCCTCTCCCAGCACCTGAGAGTACTCGATGTCCAGCTCACACAGACACGTACCTCCTCTCCCAGCACCTGAGAGTACTCAATGTCCAGCTCACACAGACACGTACCTCCTCTCCCAGCACCTGAGAGTGCTCGATGTCCAGCTCACACAGACACGTACCTCCTCTCCCATCAAGAGTACTCGATGTCCAGCTCACACAGACACGTACCTCCTCTCCCATCAAGGTACTCGATGTCCAGCTCACACAGACACGTACCTCCTCTCCCAGCACCTGAGAGTACTCGATGTCCAGCTCACACAGACACGTGCCTCCTCTCCCAGCACCTGAGAGTACTTTCGATGTCTAGCTCACACAGACACGTAACTCCTCTCCCAGCACCTGAGAGTACTCGATGTCCAGCTCACACAGACACGTACCTCCTCTCCCACCATCAAGAGTACTCGGTGTCCAGCTCACACAGACACGTACCTCCTCTCCCAGCACCTGAGAGCTCGATGTCCAGCTCAGACAGACACGTGCCTCCTCTCCCAGCACCTGAGAGTACTCGATGTCTAGCTCACACAGACACGTACCTCCTCTCCCAGCACCTGAGAGTACTCGATGTCTAGCTCAGACAGACACGTACCTCCTCTCCCAGCACCTGAGAGTACTCGATGTCAGCTCACACAGACACGTACCTCCTCTCCCAGCACCTGAGAGTACTCGATGTCTAGCTCAGACAGACACGTACCTCCTCTCCCAGCACCTGAGAGTACTCGATGTCCAGCTCACACAGACACGTACCTCCTCTCCCAGCACCTGAGAGTACTCGATGTCCAGCTCACAGACACGTACCTCCTCTCCCAGCACCTGAGAGTACTCGATGTCAGCTCACACAGACACGTGCCTCCTCTCCCAGCAAGAGTACTCGATGTCCAGCTCACACAGACACGTACCTCCTCTCCCATCAAGAGTACTCGATGTCCAGCTCACACAGACACGTACCTCCTCTCCCCACCAAGAGTACTCGGTGTCCAGCTCACACAGACACGTACCTCCTCTCCCAGCACCTGAGAGTACTCGATGTCCAGCTCAGACAGACACGTACCTCCTCTCCCATCAAGAGTACTCGATGTCAGCTCACACAGACACGTGCCTCCTCTCCCATCCAAGAGTACTCGATGTCAGCTCACACAGACACGTACCTCCTCTCCCATCAAGAGTACTCGATGTCCAGCTCACACAGACACGTACCTCCTCTCCCAGCACCTGAGAGTACTCGATGTCCAGCTCACACAGACACGTACCTCCTCTCCCAGCACCTGAGAGTACTCGATGTCCAGCTCACACAGACACGTACCTCCTCTCCCATCAAGAGTACTCGATGTCCAGCTCACACAGACACGTACCTCCTCTCCCATCAAGAGTACTCGATGTCCAGCTCACACAGACACGTACCTCCTCTCCCATCAAGAGTACTCGATGTCCAGCTCACACAGACACGTACCTCCTCTCCCATCCTGAGAGTACTCGATGTCCAGCTCACACAGACACGTACCTCCTCTCCCAGCACCTGAGAGTACTCGATGTCTAGCTCACACAGACACGTACCTCCTCTCCCAGCACCTGAGAGTACTCGATGTCTAGCTCACACAGACACGTACCTCCTCTCCCAGCACCTGAGAGTACTCGATGTCCAGCTCACACAGACACGTACCTCCTCTCCCAGCACCTGAGAGTACTCGATGTCAGCTCACACAGACACGTACCTCTCTCTCCCAGCACCTGAGAGTACTCGATGTCTAGCTCACACAGACACGTACCTCCTCTCCCAGCACCTGAGAGTACTCGATGTCCAGCTCACACAGACACGTACCTCCTCTCCCAGCACCTGGTACTCGATGTCTAGCTCACACAGACACGTACCTCCTCTCCCAGCACCTGAGAGTACTCGATGTCTAGCTCACACAGACACGTACCTCCTCTCCCAGCACCTGAGAGTGCTCGATGTCTAGCTCACACAGACACGTACCTCCTCTCCCAGCACCTGAGAGTACTCGATGTCTAGCTCACACAGACACGTACCTCCTCTCCCAGCACCTGAGAGTACTCGATGTCCAGCTCACACAGACACGTACCTCCTCTCCCAGCACCTGAGAGTACTCGATGTCTAGCTCACACAGACACGTACCTCCTCTCCCAGCACCTGAGAGTACTCGATGTCTAGCTCACACAGACACGTACCTCCTCTCCCAGCACCTGAGAGTACTCGATGTCTAGCTCACACAGACACGTACCTCCTCTCCCAGCACCTGAGAGTACTCGATGTCTAGCTCACACAGACACGTACCTCCTCTCCCAGCACCTGAGAGTACTCGATGTCTAGCTCACACAGACACGTACCTCCTCTCCCAGCACCTGAGAGTACTCGATGTCTAGCTCACACAGACACGTACCTCCTCTCCCAGCACCTGAGAGTACTCGATGTCCAGCTCACACAGACACGTACCTCCTCTCCCAGCACCTGAGAGTACTCGATGTCAGCTCACACAGACACGTACCTCCCTCCCAGCACCTGAGAGTACTCGATGTCTAGCTCACACAGACACGTACCTCCTCTCCCAGCACCTGAGAGTACTCGATGTCCAGCTCACACAGACACGTACCTCCTCTCCCAGCACCTGAGAGTACTCGATGTCCAGCTCACACAGACACGTACCTCCTCTCCCAGCACCTGAGAGTACTCGATGTCCAGCTCACACAGACACGTACCTCCTCTCCCAGCACCTGAGAGTACTCGATGTCCAGCTCACACAGACACGTACCTCCTCTCCCAGCACCTGAGAGTACTCGATGTCCAGCTCACACAGACACGTACCTCCTCTCCCAGCACCTGAGAGTACTCGATGTCTAGCTCACACAGACACGCATGGGACCACCTACCTCCTCTCCCAGCACCTGAGAGTACTCGATGTCCAGCTCGGACCAGCGACACAATCATCTTTGAGGGGCCCAATGTGGTCGACCTGGTGAAGGCGATGGGGACCAGCAGCAGGTTTTTCTTCCCCGTTCACACAGACCTTTGATGACATCATCTGTCTGAGGGCCCAGCTACGGCATAGGACCGACCCAGAGACACAATCATCTGTCTGAGAGGACAATGAAGTCTGATTTATTTTGAAAAGCTGCCGCACCAAGAATTTCTCTGAAATTCATATGTGGAAACGAGGTGACAAAATCTCCCCCACATCCCATTCCTCCGCCACTCGGGCTCCGGGGCATCGGTCTAAGGGCACTGCATCTCAGTACTAAGTGGCGTCACTACAGACGGGCCGTGAATGGGAGTCCCAGAAGGGCGGCGTACAATTGTCCCATCGTCGTCCGGGATTGGCCGGTGTAGGCCGTTCTTAACTGACTTGCCTAGTTTAAATAAAAAAAAGGTTAAATAAGGGTTGAAAAAAAAGGTTAAATAAAGGTTAAACAAAATAAAATACAAATTTAAACATGGGAGAGTGGTGCTTTAGCCTTTGACTTCTGGTTTTGGCCCACCAGCTGAAAAAATTTTTTTTATTGAAAAGATATTTCAAAGTGATTTAGATGGTACAATGAATCCACTATACTATTCAGTGTTTGTTTTCTCGCATAAATTGAGAGAAGTAAAAACAAATTTTGCAACTAGGAAATGACAGAGCGATTTCTACATTGGCCACTTGACTCGATTTCTACTAGACAAAAACACAGATGCCGCTCCTGCAGGAGAAATCAATAGGCGAATATCACAGCCAATCACAGCACTGGCAGGTTTGTAAATACTGCGAAACAGCACGTTCCACGTATTAACGCAGATATACCATGGATATTTTCTGAAATGGCAAGGCAAAAAACAACATAACTTTAAGTTCATTTCACGAGTCATAATAAACTCTACATCATTAAAAAGTGATTCAGGCTTTAAGACAGAGCATTAACTATGTGAATACATTTAGAGTTCTAACCAAATTGATACGACAATATTGTACTTAGAAGATCCATGGCTGTTAAACTGCAGTCCCTGGTTCGAATCCAGGCTGTATCACATCCGGTCGTGATTGGGTGTACCGTAGGGCGGCGCAGCGTCGTTCGAGGTTTGGCCGGTGTAGGCCGTCTTTGTAGATAACTGACTTGCCTAGTTAAATAAAGGTTAAATTAAATATGCTGTGGCTAAAACTAATTATTATGTGATGTGTCAGTCAGGGTCAAGGCCACCACATATAGACTGGCATTACATACTGATCACCACAGGGTTGGTCAATATGTATCATATCAGATGCTTTCTGTCTACTCAGTCTCAGCCCTGAGTTTCTACCTCAGCCCTGAGTTTCTACCTCAATAAGACCAATGAGCTCAGCCCTGTGTTTCTACCTCAATAAGACCAATGAGCTCAGCCCTGTGTTTCTACCTCAATAAGACCAATGAGCTCAGCCCTGTGTTTCTACCTCAATAAGACCAATGACCTCAGCCCTGTTTCTACCTCAATGACCACAGTGTCAGCCCAGTGTTCTACCTCAATAAGAAATGCATATTTTGACCACAGTGTAAAATGTTCAATTAAAAATGCATATTTTGACCAATGGGTAAAATCTATGTCTCTGCAGATAATCCTTTAAGAAAACCAATCCTCAAACCGCATGTCTCTGGATTTACACCCCTGATCATGAGAGTTACACCCTCACAGGGTGGTTCAAATTTACACCCTCACAGGGTGGGTTTACACCCTCACAGGGTGGCCCCAGTTTACACAGGGTTTACACCCCCTACACCCGCATGAGGTGGCCCCAGTTACACCCCTTGGGGTGGCCCCAGCCCAGAGTGGCCCCAGTTTACACCCTGTTTACACCCTCTTAGGGTGGCCCCAGGGTGGCCCCAGTTACACCCTAGGGTGGCCCCAGTTACCCTGGCCCTTACACCCTCTTAGGGTGGCCAGCACTAAGGTGAATAATTCAAATGGAGGCCAGAGGAATAAAAGCGATCAATCTTGATGTTATTTTTGTTGTGTCAGCTCGGCTGGATGCTGTGTTATGGCTACTGAATACCTGACAGGCTCACTTTCCCGTTGAAACTAGTCATCTTTCTTCTCAAACCCGCAGGACATAAAACAATATAGGAGGTCGGAGGTCATTCATTTTGTTTTGGCCCCTTTTCGTGACATCAATTGGTAGTTACAGAATTGTCCCATCGCTGCAACTCCCGTACGGACTCGGGAAGGCGAAGGTCGAGCCGTGCGTCCTCTGAAACACGACACTGCCAAGCCGCTCTGCTTCTTGACACACTGCTTGTTTAACCCGGGAACCCAGCCGCCAAACCCTCCCCCGTAACCGGACGACGGTGGGGCAAACCCTCCCCGTAACCCGGACGACGGTGGGGCAAACCCTCCCCGTAACCCCGGACCCCGGTGGGGCAAACCCTCCCCGTAAGCCGGACGACGGTGGGGCAAACCCTCCCCGTAACCCGGACGACGGTGGGGCAAACCCTCCCCCCGTAACCCCCCGGTGGGGCAAACCTCCCCGTAACCCGGACGCTGGGCCAAACCCTCCCCGTAACCCCCTGGAGCCAAACCCTCCCGGACAGCTGGGCCAAACCCTCCCGTAACCCGGACGGACGCTGGGCCAATTGTGCGCCGCCTCATGGATCTCCCGATCAAGGCTGGCTGTGACAGCCTGGGGACGAACCCGGGGCTGTAATGATGCCTCAAGCACTGCAGAGTCTGAGGGATACTTGATTTTGAGACAATATTTTTTATTATTTTTTTTTGTATATGATTTTCATACGAATTAAAAAGTCTGATCTTTTTTTAACGATGATTTCACACACAAAAACAAGCGTATCTCTGTGAAAATGTCAACGGAGCGCTGAACGTACACTAATCCTTTATTTTCAAAGCCTTTTACATTTAATGCAGCTTGTGGCTAATGTAGCTTTTTTTTTGCGACTCATCGGAAAACAACATTGAAGACTACAACCACAAAATGTAACATTTGTCTTGGTAAAAAAAAAAAAGAAGTATTTTATAACAAAAGGAAGTGCGATTTCATCACCACTCATTCTGGGGTAGAGTGGACACCATATTGCATCAGCCCTGATGGAGAAACCCTTTCACCACCAGACCACTACAGAACAACAACACAGTCCTGAAAAATACTATTTAACCAGCGGCTTTGGGCGTTGACCCTGAACTAGAAACATGGAGAGGTAACCATGAGTGCCAGAAGTCATCTAAGTTGAGGCTGTAATTCTCTCTGCGCCACAGAAGACAAAATAGTGTGTGTGTGTGTGGTCCTTACCCTGGACTGCCAGACCAGGCGGTAAGGATTACAGTGCCCTAGTCTCTCCATGACTCTCTGCACAGTGGCCCCAACCTCCTGAGGGTACGGATCTCCCCTGTTCACCACCTGCAGAGACAACAATGAGACAACACAGACAACACTGAAACTCGCCTGGTTACCCATCTTGACAGACAACACTTACCCCTTCTTTCTCATTAAACTTTTTCAAAGCAAACGTAATAAAAAAAAAAAATCACTCAAATAGATTTATATAGCCCTTTTCACAAAAACACAAAAGTGCTTTAGTTACCAATGTTTATTTTTGGTAAAACATGTATCATGAGTCTTCAATGAAATCCTCAATTAGTAACGTCCTGATAACGTCTCAGAGGATATGTATTCTATGGATACTATACTCAATTAGTAACATCTTAGAGGATATGTATTCTATGGATACTATACTCAATTAGTAGCATCTTAGAGGATATGTATTCTATGGATACTATACTCAATTAGTAACACCTTAGAGGGATATGCATCTATGAATACTATACTCAATTAGTAACGTCTCAGAGGATATGTATTCTATGGATACTATACTCAATTAGTAACACGTCTTAGAGGATATGTATTCTATGACTATACTATATGTGTCTCAGAGGGATATTAGTATACTCCGTCTCAGAGGGATATGTATTCTATGACTATACTCTATAATGTCTCTCTATACTCACAGATCCAGTGTACAACACTGAACCGTCACACATCCCTACTAGAAAAAGTAGCCATGTTTAATTTCCACTGATAATGTCTGGCATGTAAGTAGCTCCTCCCCCTCCACTGTAGGTCTAGCGTACAACACATGCCGATGTCATGACGATTAGAATGCGTGTCCTTAGCAACAGTCCTGTACTCACAGACAAGGGTAGTGAGTGAGCTGAGAACAGGATAACCACATCGTCCCTCTTCTCGGAGGGAAACTTCTGCAGCTCGTTGAGGACATGCTGGGAGAAACACTACAGAGAAAATACAGATATATTATAAGGACACATGTCATAATCAATAAATAAAAAAAGTGCAGCGTGTTCCATTTGGCTGCTGGGGGCAAGGAGACACCCAGCTCCGCTAAACCATTGAAAACTACAGCTGAAGTCACAAGTTTACATACACTTTAGCCAAATACATTTAAAAACTCAGTTTTTCACACAATTCCTGACATTTAATCCTAGTAAAAATTCCCTGTCTTGGGGTCAGTTAGGATCACCACTTTATTTTAAGAATGTGAAATGTCAGAATAATTGTAGAGAATGATTTATTTCAGCTTTTATTTATTTCAGCTTTTATTTATTTCATCACAATCCCAGTGGGTCAGAAGTTTACATACACTCAATTAGTATTTGGTAGCATTGCCTTTAAATGGTTTAACTTGGGTCAAACGTTTCGGGTAGCCTTCCACAAGCTTCCCAAAATAAGTTGGGTGAATTTTGGCCCATTCCCCCTGACAGAGCTGGTGTAACTGAGTCAGGTTGGTAGGCCTCCTTGCTTGCACACACTTTTTCAGTTCTGCCCACAAATTGTCTGTGGGATTGAGGTCAGGGCTTTGTGATGGCCACTCCAATACCTTGACTTTGTTGTCCTTAAGCCATTTTGCCACAACTTTTGAAGTATGCTTGGGGTCATTGTCCATTTGAAAGACCCATTTGCGACCAAGCTTTAACTCCCTGACTGTCTTGAGATGTTGCTTCAATATATCCACATAATTTTCCTGCCTCATGATGCCATCTATTTTGTGAAGTGCACCAGTCCCTCCTGCAGCAAAACTCCCCCCACAACATGATGCTGCCACCCCCGTGCTTCACGGTTGGGATGGTGGTCTTAGGCTTGCAAGCCTCCTTTTTCCCTCTAAACATAACGATGGACACTATGGCCAAACAGTCCTATTTTTGTTTCATCAGACCAGAGGACATTTCTCCAAAAGTACGATCTTTGTCCCCATGTGCAGTTGCAAACCGTAGTCTGGCTTTTTATGGTTTTGGAGCAGTGGCTTCTTCCTTGCTGAGCGACCTTTCAGGTTATGTCGATAGAGGACTCGTTTTACTGTGAATATAGATACTTCTGTACCTGTTTCCTCCAGCATCTTCACAAGGTCCTTTGCTGTTGTTCTGGGATTGATTTGCACTTTTCGCACCAAAGTACGTTCATCTCTAGGAGACAGAACGCGTCTCCTTCCTGAGCGGTATGACGGCTGCCTGGTCCCATGGTGTTTATACTCGCGTACAATTGTTTGTACAAAGATATTATCAGGCAGACATTTACACCATGACTCAACGATCAGTCTGCTCTTTGCGCGGAGGGATTGTCTGTGTCGGTTTTTATTAGTGCACATCGTACCAAAACGTTTTGCAAAGGGAGAACCAACAACAACCACAACCAAAAGAGCTTTTCTAGCAGTCCCCTCCTTGGTTTAGTCTATTTTCTTCCATTTGGTGCCCTAATGAACACACCACGTAGGACGACATGTCCTAGAGATGTTCTCTTTAACCTTGTTTGTTCATTCGTACTCAGTTTTCACTTTAAATTTCCACTGGAACAAGGGATGGAAAAGGTAAACAAAGTCACTCTGGGAACTCCACAACGAACGACTCCACAACGAACGACTCCCACGAACGAGCGATTCCACAACGAACGACTCCACAACGAGCGACTCCACAACGAGCGACTCCACAACGAGCGACTCCTCCACAACGAACGACTCCACAACGAGCGACTCCACAACGAGCGACTCCAACGAACGACTCCACGAGCGACTCCTAGGACTGAAGAAACAATGAACAGGGGCCTCACAGGGTGGCTCAGTGGTCTAAGGCTGTGCCACCAGAGATTCTGGGTTCGAGCCCAGGCTCTGTCGCAGCCGGGCCCTCGACCGGGAGCTCCGGGGGCGATGCACAATTGGTCCAGCGTCTCCCAGGTTAGGGAGGGTTTGGCAAGAAGCAGATTGGCTCGGTTGGGTCGTGTTTCGGAGGACGCATGGCTCTCGACCTTCGCCTCTCCCGAGTCCGTACGGGAGTTGAAGTGATGAGACAAGACAGTAACTACCAATTGCATACCACGAAATTAGGGAGAAAAACGGGTAATCCCCCCTCACTGGAACAGAAATGGAGTGAGTGAAAAGGACTGCACTACGTAATAGAATAGGGCTCCTTTTCAGACACAGCCAATAACAGCCCAGATATATCCATGACATCATGTTCTGTTGTTGCCTTAAAACGCTTCTTTAACTATGACTACAGTTCAATTTAACCTAGAGTAACATCACTGACCTCCTCTTCAAATGAGGGTCATGGGCGACTCCAGAATAGCAATGGGTATTCCCTTTTTGGGGTTAACCCCCGACTAAAGTCAGTTATTGTCCTTTCTTAACCTCAACAGATTATAATAATCTGATAATGTGAGTGGATTTGCCATCCAGGTGAAAAAAACATTGAGGTTATCAGAGGGAATTGAAACCCCCTGTAACTTACGTGCGGAATCATTTTGACTGTAGACAGTTAGGTAGTCTCACCTCGACCAATAGGGGGTGTGTGGGCCAGCGGTCGATGACACTCCACCTCATCTTAGGCCTGTCTCCTCGGCTGCTGTAGTATCGGTAGATAGCGTTCAGACTGCTGCCTTGTTTTCAACAACAAAACGACACCATTAAAAAACATCAACATGACATCTCTTCAACTGTGACCATTTATTTATATTTATTATTTTTTACCCCTTTTTCTCCCCAATTTTGTGGTATCCAATTGTTTTAGTAGCTACTGGCTTGTCTCATCGCTACAACTCCTGTACGTGCTTTGGAGAGACGAAGGTTGAAAGTCATGCGTCCTCCGATACACAACCCAACCAAGGCGCACTGCTTCTTTAACACAGCGCGCATCCAACCCGGAAAGCCAGCCGCACCAGTGTCAGAGGAAACACCGTGCACCTGGCGACCTTGGCTAGCGCGCACTGCGCCCGGCCCGCCACAGGAGTCGCTGGTACGCGATGAGACAAGAACATCCCTACCGGCCAAACCCTCCCTAACCCGGGCGACGCTGAGCCAATTGTGCGCGCCCCACGGACCTCCTGGTCACGGCCAGTTACGACAGAGCCTGGGCGCGAACCCAGAGTCTCTGATGGCACAGCTGGCGCTGCAGTACAGCGCCCTTAACCCTGCACCACCCGGGAGGCCCCGTGACCATCGTTTAACTGCGACCACGTCAGAGAGCGAGGTAAAGGCGTAGAGAAACATCGGTTGAGAATTCAAATCGCGGCATACACGGTCGTTCTAAAGTTGGGGGGGGGTCACTTAGAAATGTCCTTGTTTTTGGAAGAAAAGCACATTTTTGGTCCATTAAGATAACATCAAATTGATCAGAAATACAGTGTAGACATTGTCAATGTTGTTAATGACTATTGTAGCTGGAAAGCGGCAGATTTTGAATGGGATATCAAATCAGGGTTCTAACAATTAGCCTTTTAAAATGATAAACTTGGATTATCAAACATAACGTGCCATTGGAACACAGGGTGATGGTTGCTGATAAATGGGCCTCTGTACGCCTACGTAGATATTCCATTAAGAAAATAAATAGTAATAAATCTACATTGTATTTCTGATTACAGTCATGTGTTTACATAGCCATTCAACAGTTTAACACAGTGCTTTACAAAAGTATGGGATGTAGGGTGTGGCGTATTCAGTCTCCCTGTGTCGATAAGAACAAGATTAAGTCCGCTTATCAGTAACTCCCAGGCCAAGACTAACTCTACTCATTATAATTTTTTTTTTTTTTTTAAAGACACAAGATGTGAGTGGGTGACAGGGGCAGAACAGGGACAGTAGTGGACGAGGGGAGTTACAATGTGAAGCACTATGAGGACATTGGAAAACGTACATCCGCCTTTTATTAGGGAACGTGGGAAAGAAAAAGGGGATACCTAAGATTTTTGACCTTGTCAGCTCGACCCCAGTTCTACCTGTTGTAGAGCAGCTCGACCCCAGTTCTACCTGTGGTAGAACAGCTCTATGTAATGGTACTGGGCCTACCTGTGGTAGAACAGCTGTATTGTGGGTACTGGGCCTACCTGTGGTAGAACAGCTGTATTGGGCCTACCTGGGTAGAACACTACTGGGCCTACCTGTGGTAGAACAGCTGTATTGTGGTGCTGGCCTACCTGTGGTAGAACCTGTATTGTGGAGTACTGGGCCTACCTGTGGTAGAACAGCTGTATTGTGGGTACTGGGCCTACCTGTGGTAGAACAGCTGTATTGTTACTGGGCCTACCTGTGGTGGCCTACCTGTGGTGAACAGCTGTACTGGGCCTACCTGTGGTAGAACAGCTGTATTGTGGGTACTGGGCCTACCTGTGGTAGAACAGCTGTATTGTGGGTACTGTGTAGTTAAAGCCACTGCTCTCTAGCTCCATCCTTCTAGAACCATGGGCCTACCTGTGGTCAATAGCCTCCTCCGTCAGAGGTATGCCACTGCTCTCTCTTCACTCCATCCTTCTCCATCTCCTCAATAGCGGAACCCGATGTAGAACTTATGAGGAGCTGTAGACAAAACAAAGCGTGAATGTGAAAACTGTAAAGCTGAGTAATAAAATGGTATTTCTCACTTCACATCTATCTAAGCATTAGTAAATGGATATTAAAAGTATATACTTAGGGAATATAATTGAATTAGGCCATCTACAACCTCTCAAGTTAGGCCAAACACAGAGTGGTCTTATGTAAGACATGCCCACGTAAAGCTAAAACACATCCCCCGTTATCAGTAAAGTGTGGTGTAGGGGTGTGGGAACAAAACACTCCTCAACTATCTCCCCACCACCCAGCCAGTGTCAACGGCCCGTTAAAACACGACAGCGATCAAACATTCAGCCTGTTTGTTTTGGAGACCCTGGCATCTTGTGTGGCCCAGTGTTCGTGCTGCTGCCTAAAGCATATAGTAACCAGTGTGTGACACGCTCTCCTTCCACTCACACCTATCTGCAGGCACATTATGGAATAGGCCAGATCATCAATTATGAAATATATATTTGTTTAATTATACAATACATATTTTTTTTTTTTAAAGTTGCGACCAATCAGCCTGGGTATGGCTTTGCCAAGCATTTTTATTTATTTCCTTCATCACTGTTCTTTTAAAATTAGGCATATTCTGTTGTATTTATTCAGCCTTAACAAACCACTAAAGAGCCGAGATGTTGATAGAGTCAACCAAGAAATAGGTCTTAGGTCTCTCTTTATGTGGAATCGCCTCGTCGTGATGTGTGTTTTGTCCTATATTTTTTTAATCCCAGACCCACATCCCGGCAGGAGGACTGTTCCTAGGCCGTCATTATAAATAAGATTTTGTACTTAACTGATGTGCCTAGTTAAATAAAGGTTGTAATAAATAAAAATAGGTGATAGCTTGTTTGATTCAAAGCAAGACAACCAATAAACCCATGCAGCAGCAACGGAGACATTTTGTTTTTTTATAAAGGCTATTGTTTAAAAAAAAAGAAGTAGTCTAAGTAATGTAACAGTGCTAATGTTGTCGACTGTAACATGTGAGTGTAACAGAGCCAGTTACAACCGAAGCATCTGGTCATCAATAGATAAGAGAGAGAGAAAAAGAAGAAGCTTTTAGTCACATATGATCAGGCAGGTCCTTGTTCCTCCAACTGCCGTCCCACGGGGGGGGGGAAGTTCTGAGCAATTTTTTTTTTTTTTTTTTTTTAAACCTTCAATTATATTTAAAACCTTCAATTATACTTATTTATTTTATTGTTGATATAAGAGTGTAAAACACCAGGAAATCATCTCCAAGTGATTTTAATTTAGTAAATCTGTTAAAAAAGTATTCTCACACGTAATAATACAAATGATAAACAAGGTATGAAAAGATTTACGTTTTAGCCAAATGTTATATCTATTTGTGCTTCTTGCGGGTCAATTTGCAGTCTGTAAATTCTATGTAAATATATTCGGCCCTACGACCATCCCCTCAAGGAGAGAAAATTGTCCGCGGCTGAATCTAGTTGATGATCCCTGGCCCATGACATTGGTTGGTTCCTTGTTAAAGCCTCTTACGATAGCCCACTTCAAAGAAAAAAAAATGGTACATAGTCACTAAAGAAAAATGGGGTTGTTTTAATAAATTATATATATATATTTAAACAAAATGTATGGAGCTACATTTGGAGAGGCAGTGTGTTTTCCTGTGAGCAAAGACATTGACCGTCGGAGTGATGCACACACAAAAACCGATCCGTGAGAAATTACTGGGATTTCCAACGGCAGAACTCCACTCACATAGTCTGGACCAAATCATGTGCTGGTGCCACCAACTGGAAAGGTTACTGGCACCAGTACCATCAGGGGAAAAGTTAGTGCAGAACCCTGGTAATGTTTGGGCTATGAAGTGTTACGGTCTGGGCTATGAAGTGTTACGGTCTGGGCTATGAAGTGTTCTGGACTGGGCTATGAAGTGTTATGTCTGGGCTATGAAGTGTTACGGACTGGGCTATGAAGTGTTACGGACTGGGCTATGAAGTGTTACGGACTGGGCTATGAAGTGTTACGGACTGGGCTATGAAGTGTTACGGACTGGGCTATGAAGTGTTACGGTCTGGGCTATGAAGTGTTACGGACTGGGCTATGAAGTGTTATGTCTGGGCTATGAAGAGTTATGTATGGGCTATGAAGTGTTACGGTCTGGGCTATGAAGAGTTATGTATGGGCTATGAAGAGTTATGTCTGGGCTATGAAGTGTTACGGTCTGGGCTATGAAGTGTTACGGTCTGGGCTATGAAGAGTTACGTATGGGCTATGAAGTGTTACGGTCTGGGCTATGAAGTGTTACGGTCTGGGCTATGAAGTGTTATGTATGGGCTATGAAGTGTTACGTATGGGCTATGAAGTGTTACAGTCTGGGCTATGAGTTATTATGTATGAGCTATTGGGCTATGAAGAGTTATGTATGGGCTATGAAGTGTTACGGTCTGGGCTATGAAGTGTTATGTATGGGCTATGAAGAGTTATGTATGGGCTATGAAGAGTTATGTATGGGCTATGAAGTGTTACGGTCTGACCTGTTTCCGGACACATCTCATCCAGCAGTTTGACCATGCCCTCCCCCTGCATGGTGGTCCAGGCCTTGATAGGAGAGCCTCCTCCGATCCGGCTGTACTGCTCCTGGATCTTAGGGGTACGCCTCTTCGCTATGAAGGGCCCAAGTCGACTGAGGAGGAAGAGAGATTCACATCGTCATAAATCATGTCAACTTCATGTCAAAGTAATAAAACTAAAAGTATTCAGAAGCCATGACCTTTCACCCCCCAAAATGTTCTTACATTACAGCCTTATTTTAAAATGGATTAAATTAAATTTTCCCTCTTCATCCAATCTACACATAATACCAAAGCTGAAACAATTGTCTTATCTGTGGGGTACAGAGAAAAGACACAATTATTTGCAAGGTCCCTCAATAATCAAGTAATGAATTTAAGGGCACCTATTCGTAATGTAAAAAAAAAAAAAAAACAGAACAGACGCTGAATATCCCTTTGAGCATGGTAAAGTTATTAATTAGGCTTTGGATGGTGTATCAATACACCCAGTCACTGCAAAGATACAGGTGCCCTTCCCAACTCAGTTGCTGGAGAGGAAGGAAACTGTTCAGGGATTTAACCACGAGGCCGCTGGTGACTTTAAAACAGAGTTTTATGTCCAGGATATGAAAGAAAACAGGGGTGTAAACAAATTTGTCCACATCATTTGAGAGAAATAAGCTTTTTGTGCGTATGGAACATTTCTGGGATCTTTTATTTCAGCTCATGAAACCAAAACTTTACATATTGCTGTTCAGTGAAATCTACTTATGGCAAGACGGCACAAACCGATCTTGGGCCTGGCAAACATAAATGTACCTTGTCCTTGTGTGCGTTGTAACAGTTTTGACTTGAGGTTATTGTTTGTAGGGGTTTCAGGTAGGTTGAAAATATTGATTTCTCCTTTTTTGTTTGGGAGGGAATGAGTCCCATCTGGTCAGTCAAGTCGACACCAATAAAAAGGACTCATGTAAAAGTCCATATGTAAATACTCTTTTCATAAACCATAAACATAAACACTGGAAATAACTTCCGAGCCGTCACAGTGTGAGAACACTTACTTCTGGACAGGAAGCTTCATCAGATCGGTGTCGGAGAAGAGGCGCAGCAGGAAATCGTGAACATCGTCCAGTTTCTCAGGTCCTCCCATGTTCATCATTAGGATCCCCGTTTTGGGCTTTCTGCAAGGATAAGTACAGTACTACATTAATACTGTATCATTATTTACAATTGTATCTCAAGACGTCTAAGCAAGTATCCAAGTATTTAGGTTTCTGTGTGGATATGAACAGTAGTACTGTGCTATTCAGAACTGAAACAGCCAAGCAGATATCCCTTGTATAAATCTGATATCTAGGCATGTATCCAGAAAGAGCCGCCATTGAAACACATGGAGCGAGGTCGTATGAGGGCACTACCAACTACATAACCAATTGGCACACATCCCCCCCAAATTAGGCCTATACTACTGTACTATACTGTGGAAAGTAGGTATTTATCCAGGCCCTGTATTGAAGGAAGTGATGGCACACAAAAAAAAAAAACGATAGTTTGTTGCTTGCTCAGTCTTACATTTAATGAACCTCGGCGTGGTCCTACATTTTGGCCGCGGCCTTTTTTAGAGACCCTCTTCATTGAACTTCAGTCTGCAATACTTTTTTTGGGGGGGTGTAAGCAACACAGCTCACATTACACAGCTTCATGGGGCGGCAGGGTAGCCTAGTGGTTAGAGTGTTGGACTAGTAACCGGAAGGTTGCAAGTTCAAACCCCCGAGCTGACGAGGTACAAATCTGTCGTTCTGCCCCTGAACAGGCAGTTAACCCACTGTTCCTAGACCAGTTAACCCACTGTTCCTAGGCCGTCATTGAAAATAAGAATTTGTTCTTAACTGACTTGCCTAGTTAAATAAAGGTTAAATATAAAAATAAATCTGCATTTCACTTGGACCTCAATTTAGTCCTTTCATCAACATAGAAGTATAGGGTAGTGTCCACACGCAGTTTCTCACTCAACACATTTCAGTATGAATGACGACAGGGTAAAAGAGAACTTGAATCATATTTATTCCCTCTCTCTAGTCTATTGTACTGGACCTGTTTTCTACCGCTTCTGGGGTCGCTGTGGAGGCTGGCTGGGCGAAGGCTGCAACGGTTGCACTACTAGACGGTCTCCTGAGAGGTGTCGAAACACACAGGCTTACGGCGTTACTGCACCTGGCAACTGAAGGGAGAGAGAGAGATAAGATTAAAGTCAAAATCAGACATTTAAATTGATATACTTCCTTCTAAACCGATGCCTAAAACACATAGGGGAAAAATATATATATTTTATAATCATTCTGAAAGCAAAACTTCAGTTATTATTTCAAGGCATTACCAACATGTATTATCTGCCAAGCTTGGGAGTGGCAACTTTAGTATTTGTTATTAAGAATAGTTTAGTAGACTAGTAGTAGTTGCCAAATATATATATAATATATATATATATATATTTCTAATTGGCTGCAGTAGCAATCAGTGAACACTAAGCGGCGCAGGATTATTATGCAAGTTGAACAAAATGTCAGTTGTGTAACTTTGAGTTGCATTAGCTAAATAAAACGTTTCATTGCCTCAATTTTAGCCTAAGTAGCTATTTTTTTTTTTTTTTTTCTCTCCACAGTTTCATTTAACTCCTGGAAGAGCTCAATAATATGACATAGAGCAGTTTGACAAAAGGTTTAGTAAAACATTAGTATGTGTGTGGTTTAGTCCTTCGAACCAACCAGCTAGAAGCAATACTTGCTAGTTTAGCTTTTGGCATATTATTGCGATTATAATTCAAACTGAAATATTTACGAGAATATAATGCTATAATATTGAGGCATCGGTGTGAAGTCCGGTCTCTCACGAAATACCTTATTCATAATCTGAAGGTTAAAAAGCCAATGCTAACTAGCTAGCGAGGGTGGTAAAAGGCTTGGTGGTGGGCAATATACACTAGCATTTGGCTATTAGCTAACTAGCCATCCAGCAAATACATGTCAAAGATACAGTTAACTTCTGTGTTCATGTTCTTGTGCTGCTGCTAACTTGCTAACTAACCAGCTATCTGTACAGCTAGCTCGCTAACATTAGCACAAAGTAGCTACCCATCCACTTACATTGAATGAGCCGAGTCGCCCTTCCCAATACAGACATCATGTCTCAACGGAGGATTTCTACACTTCTAGGAGTGATTTGGTCCAGTCGGCGGCTCCTATTTGTCTTTATAACAAATTGCGTGGTCGACCAGCTAAATTCCTCCCAGCCTCTAACACCCGAGGAGTGACACTGACAGAACGCACACTAACAGCACTTGTCACGTGTGTTTACAAGCCATGCCTGTGCTCTGATGTAGGAAGCTGTGCACTCCCCTAGTCTGGTAGGAAGCTGTGCACTCCCCTAGCCTGGTAGGAAGCTGTGCACTCCCCTAGTCTGGTAGGAAGCTGTGCACTCCCCTAGCCTGGTAGGAAGCTGTGCACTCCCCTAGCCTGGTAGGAAGCTGTGCACTCCCTAGCCTGGTAGGAAGCTGTAGCACTGCACCCCTAGCCTGGTAGGAAGCTGTGCACTCCCTAGCCTGGTAGGAAGCTGTGACTCCCTAGCCTGGTAGGAAGCTGTGCACTCCCCTAGCCTGGTAGGAAGCTGTGCACTCCCCTAGCCTGGTAGGAAGCTGTGCACTCCCCTAGCCTGGTAGGAAGCTGTGACTCCCCTAGCCTGGTCATCCAGGAAGTAGCCCATGGTGTCCCAGTAACTTTAGGTGCTGTTCTGTTCCATAAAACCACCAAAAACACATACACAGTGAGTTTTGGATATATATATATATATATATATATTGGTGTGTGTGTATCTGTACAATATATATATATGGAATATTTATTCAAAACTCACTGTGTGTGTGTTTTTGGTGGTTTTACATCTAGAGAAGGAAGTTACTCAAGAAAATATCTGCCAAATTCTAACCCTTGTTTTTGACTTTGTTTAACAGGATTATTGCAACAGCAGTGGACCAGTCATTTGCTACAATATACAAGAGATGAAACCGAATGCGTGTCTCCACAGAACATTCCAGATAGATATTGTAGCGTATGCAGTATACATTTATTGGCAGACAAATAGTATTAGCTAGACAGCACGAATTTCTTGTTTGAAAACACATTTCAAATCTTACATTTGCAGGGATTTGTTAGTGTAATTAATTGTTCTTGTCTTAGATCTCGAGCCTTGTATGTTGGCCTTTTGCAATGCAGTAAGATGGGCTTCATCCCAAACGGAGCTCTATTCTCTATATAGTGCACTACCTTTGGTCCTGGTAAAAAATAAGGGCCCTATACAGGGATAGTGCGCTGGTAAAAAAAATAGCACTATATAGGGAATAGATTGCCATTTGGGATGTACATCTTGGTCTCTTGAAGCGCAGTGTGATCCATCTCCAGCAGGGGGCAGGGTAGTTGGTAGTTTAGGGTCGACAGCGCTGGATAAAGCGGGGTAGAGACACACGTCTCTGATGTGGTGTCTGTTCAGCAGCCAGGTTAGGAACCTCTCCAGGCCGAGCCCGTAGCCACCGTGGGGACAGGTACCATACTTCCTCTAGAAGACACAATGTTGACATTATTAAGGAAACACGCCATCAAAAATGTCTAACAGATTCTCTGTTCATAAAACAGTTAGTTCCAGGAAACACTAGGGTGTCTAACCTATGACCCCAGCAGCCATACTAAAATCGCAATGAAGCAAAGCCCCCTTGTGTTTTATTGCTTAGATTAATAAGATCTACAAAGATCCTGGCTGAGTACATACCTGGTCAGTGTACCAGTAGATGTACCCACCTGGTCAGTGTACCAGTAGATGTACCCACCTGGTCAGTGTACCAGTAGTAAGGGGTAGATGTACCCACCTGGTCAGTGTACCAGTAGTAAGGGGTAGATGTACCCACCTGGTCAGTGTACCAGTAGTAAGGGGTAGATGTACCCACCTGGTCAGTGTACCAGTAGTAAGGGGTAGATGTACCCACCTGGTCAGTGTACCAGTAGTAAGGGGTAGATGTACCCACCTGGTCAGTGTACCAGTAGTAAGGGGTAGTTGTACGTACCAGTAGTAAGGGGTAGATGTACGTACCTGGTCAGTGTACCAGTATTAGAGGGTTGGGTAGATGTACGTACCTGGTCAGTGTACCAGTAGTAAGGGGTTGGGTCAATGCCCTCCCTCTTGTATCCCTCCAGCAGTTCCTCAGCATCCCAGATCCTCATAGACCCTCCAACTATCTCTCCAACGTTAGGCATCAGCACATCCACCTGGGGAGAGGAACAGCAGGGACAACAATGAGGATGTCTTTCAGGGCCCATATTCAAAAAGCCTCTCAGAGAAGGAGTCCTGATCTAGAATCAGCTCCCCCCTGTCCATATTCTTATTCATTATTATCTAATAGGACAAAACTGATCTTGGATCAGAACCCAGAGACATGTTTGAATCAGGCCCTGGATAAGGTTCATGATGGCTTCTCTGAGATGTGGTTTTTCAGGTCATGGTTTCCATGAGAGTAAGATCTCTGCTGGTCAGGGACTCACCGACTCAGTGAGGCGTCGGTCCTCAGGACAGCGCTGCATGTAGAAGGACTTGATCTCAGCCGGGAAGCGGCACAGCAGGATGGTCTCACCGATGGCATCAGTCATCAGCCTCTCTGGGGCCTCTGGGATGTCCTGAAACCAAGGAGGGAGATGGTTTTATAACATCACAATAACAGGAGCTGGACGAAGAGAAGATCCACTGAACAATACACTGATGGAGTAGCTAAACACTGAGCGGACATTCCGTTTTTTGAGCGGACATTCCGTCAGTTTCCTGGACACAGATTAAGTTATGGACTCAAAAGCTGGTTCCAACAGATTCTCCATTGAAAGTCATATGTAGTCCAGGACTTCGCTAAATCTGTCCTGGATACCAGCCCTAAATGTCTTCAAAACAACCACAGATCGACACGGTCCAAATATTATTTCTGAGGGAGATTAGGAGTGATTATAATTGACTGTGGTACTTGTCGACCATAAACCATTTATCAAATGTAATTTATTCAGTCAAATGTACCTCTCCAAACTCATAGTATGTCCCATCATCTTTTTTGATGTCATGCTCCTTCAGCCAGATGATGGCCTCAGAGTAGTTCATCCTCTTGAAGGGCCTCTTGGGGGGCTTGAAGTCCTGGGGAGGATGGAAAGGAAAAAGACAGGCCACATTAGCACTGTGCTATCCTCATGTTTAGCCTTTCACCACCATACCAGGATTCTAAAAGATCAATCTCAAAAAGGAAACATTATTTCAAGATAAACCTTTATAAGAATATATCCATCTCAGTGAACAAGACTACGAGAAAGAGATAAACACATACAGCTGGAGAGACAGACAGACATACAGCTAGAGACAGACAGACATACAGCTAGAGACAGACAGACATACAGCTGGAGAGACAGACAGACATACAGCTAGAGACAGACAGACATACAGCTAGAGACAGACAGACATACAGCTAGAGACAGACAGACATACAGCTAGAGACAGACAGACATACAGCTAGAGACAGACAGACATACAGCTAGAGACAGACAGACATACAGCTAGAGACAGACAGACATACAGCTGGAGAGACAGACAGACATACAGCTAGAGACAGACAGACATACAGCTAGAGACAGACAGACATACAGCTAGAGACAGACAGACATACAGCTAGAGACAGACAGACATACAGCTAGAGACAGACAGACATACAGCTAGAGACAGACAGACATACAGCTAGAGACAGACAGACATACAGCTAGAGACAGACAGACATACAGCTAGAGACAGAGAGAGAAAAAGGGGGAGAGAGAAAGAGAACTAATAGCTGCCAATAAAACATCAGACGTACAGGGTTGACTTGGTAGAGTAGAGAAGCAGCAGGAGACTTCAGGACTCTGTCCACCACATCACACACCAGATCCTCCAGTCTGCTCAGTAGGTCCTCATAGGTCATGAAGGGGCACTCTGCCTCTATGTGAGTGTACCTACAGAGGGAGGGCACATAGCGGTTAACATGGGTTATGTAGTTATACTAAGGGATCGGTGTGTTCCCCGCAAGACGGTTGAGCTAACGTAGGCTAATGTGATTAGCATGAGGTTGTAAGGAACAACAACAAAAAATAATCTCAGGACATAGACATGTCTGATATGGGCAGAAAGCTTAAATTCTTGTAAATCTAACTGCACTGTCCAATTTACAGTAGCTATTACAGTGAAATAATACCATGCTATTGTTTGAGGAGAGTGAACAATTATGAACTACTCACTCAGACAGGTGCCTGCGAGTGCGGGACTGCTCTGCACGGTAGGACTGAGCGATACAGAAGGTGTCTCCCAGAGCAGGGATGCAGGTCTCCAGGTAGAGCTGAGAGGACTGGGTCAGGAACGCCTCCTCCCCAAAGTAGTTCAGGTTGAACAGGGTGGAACCACCCTCCACCTGGGTCTGCACCAGAGTGGGTGGGGTGATCTTTGGGGGAACAAATACAAAAAAAAATCAGATTTAGAAAAGAAGACGTGTCGACATAAAAGGCTGAAAACATACAATTCAAGATTCAAAGCTTTTATCACTAACCACGTTTCCATCCACTTTGTGAATCAAGTCACATCACATTAAATAAAACACAACAGCTGTGATGGAAGCAGGTAGTTTCAGTACAATTTTATAAATCCAACAGATAATTTGTTAGTTCGACATGGTGAGATCTTTGTGTCTGTAAAATTTATTTTGTGAGAAATTGAAGTGGAAATGTCTTTATGCTGAAATACTGATATTAACCATTAAAACATAAACTTGGGTCACGCCATGATATGGTGTGTGGTCCTCCCACTACGACTCGGGGAAACCATGCAGTTTATTAGGCTACAGAATAAATCATTTAGAAACGTCACAGGGTGGTGAAAGTGCAGTGATCCTGATGCTCCTTTCCAATAAATATTGAGGGTCTTATTCTGGTGACATGACGATCGATGCATGACTGCCGTTTTGACAAATAAAACCATTCTCTCTCTTATCCATAATGTCATCATGTAGACTAGCCTTCCTGCACTGTATCTACCAGCCGTTGTCTAGAGCTCCCCTGACAAAACCAGAGTAGGCCTGTGACAAAACCAGAGTAGGCCTGTGACAAAACCAGAGTAGGCCCGTGTCAATACCAGAGTAGGCCCGTGACAAAACCAGAGTAGGCCTGTGACAAAACCAGAGTAGGCCTGTGACAAGACCATCGGTAGAGATGGAAACTTTTGATTCTTATTCCGTACATGAAAAAGTACATTGTGTCATAACACACTGAATTACATCTGCAACAAGTCTGGTGGAAACACACCACTGGCATATTTTCTTTTATGTTAATTACAGAACATTAGCATGAATATCTGTGGCCAATTGGATGGAATCCTAGCTAATGATGTCATCAACAAATACAACAAGCAAAGATGGAGGTGATGAGGCTTTTGATACAGTGGTGCTCCAATATATTGGCATCCTTGTCCTTTACAATGGAGTCCAATGGAGCAGAAAGGTCTTTCTATTCAAACCGGGTGAATTTTTACCCTGTAGGCACCTGCAACTTACCACAGATGAGATAAATGACACATTAAAATGAGAATCATTGCCTCCAACCAAATTACATTTTAATGTTGAATACTTTAGTCCAGGACATTTTTTTCCCTTGAAGAGAGAAAATCTTAATTTAATGTTTTTCTTGGTCCGGGGCAGTTAAATCTTGTAACTATCCATCCCGGATCCGGGAGAATTGTCATCAACTGACACTAAAGTAGCATAACACAACTGACAAAAAAATAATACTAGAAAATATTCATTCAATTTATTTTGGTGGTTTTATGCTTCAAAGAGCTCAATCAGAGGACATTTGTACAGTGAACCCACTCTTACCTACTGACTTTATTGTCCCCATGGGGAAATGTTGTTGCAGAGTCATGTACACATTTAAAGTGGCGTTTATAAATACAAAAACAAAATTGACAATACAACTTTCATAACAGTTATATATATATATATATATATATATATATATAAAAGACTAGCTTGCTGGCCTTACGGAGTCGATAGGAACATTAGCCCGAGCTATTTAGGAGGGATATCACATCTGGCACAGATGATTGTCTAGTTGTGTTTTTCATGCTGAGGGGTCTATTTACAGTATTTTGTGAGCCTTATGGAGGGTCCTGACCTTAAAGAGCTCATCCAGGCCTGTCTGTTTGACTCCAAGTACCTTGCCTGCTGTGATAATAATCCTTCTCAACATATTGTTACCTCATAGTATCCACGGGCGAAGAAGTGATCCCTGAAGCACTGTGTGACAGTGGAGCGGACCCGGAGGATCTTGGACACGTTCTCCCCACGGATCATCATGTGTCTGTTGTTGAGCTGAACGTCAACATCAGACTCCTCATTCAGCAGGTTGTCAGCTCCTCCAGCCGGCGCCAGACCCACCAGCTCCCAGAAGTCACAGTGCAGCTCATGACCACCAGGGGCCTGGAGAAGGAGGAAGAGAGGACATCCTAGTCAGTCATAGCTCTAATAATAAAATAACAAACCATCTAAATTACAATTAAAAGGGACAGTTTTCCCAGAACCAGATTGGGCCTAGTCCTGGTCTAAAAAAAAGAAGAAGGTTTGAGTGAAAATATGACCGTTTAATCTGGGTAATTAAAGTAAGTGAAGAATCTGTACCTGCTTTCCCTCAGGTACTTGCTTCACTGTCCCATACAGAGCCACTGTGCTTTCAGTGGACAGCACCAGGGCATTGTAGCACTGACACTATAATGGAGACAAAAACAAAACCAGTTTTACAAATAAGAACAAATAAAAGCATATTATTCCATTTTGTAATAAAAAATAAATTAACATTTAAGACAACAAAATATGCTTGTTTTTTTTTACCAATTTATTGTTGAGAACACACTGCAGGAAACCAGTTCCATCCCTCAGCACAATGAACAGCAGGTTCTTTCCTAGCAAGAGAATGACAATGTGTTCAGTCAACTTACCGGGTAAAATAGAAAATAAAGAGAATAATAAATCCATTATGAGCCATGAAGCCCCCTCTCCTCTCATCCAGCTGCCCCCCCCCCAGGTAGTTTTTGGGGGAATTTCCATTGTTGGACATAAAAAGCTGGACAAAACACCCTGCATTTACAATCCTGAGACTATACTGTTAAAAAAACAACCTGCATGTTATCAGCTAGTTACAGTGCTGACATTAGACACACATTAACCAACG
Source organism: Oncorhynchus tshawytscha (assembly GCF_018296145.1). Lineage (NCBI taxonomy): Eukaryota > Metazoa > Chordata > Actinopteri > Salmoniformes > Salmonidae > Oncorhynchus > Oncorhynchus tshawytscha. Next base: position 46,392,532 of record NC_056448.1, on the reverse strand, counting down.
TTCTACAACCCTCACCTTGTTTTCTCATTCGGTGCACCCAACCAAACACCTTCACTCTCTCCCCTCGGAGAGGCTCCAGCTGATAGATTTTGACCTGTTGGGAAAAGGTTGATTACATTTCAACACAATGGAAGATAAACATGTGATTCTTATTTCCAAACATGTATTTGTTTAAATCCCTTTAAAACAATACAAAAAACATAGTAAGATGAGTTAGACAGGATACTGACTAAAGAGAATATAGTGGATCTGACCGTTTTGGGCTCTGGAAGGCTGGGGTCATTCTCAATGGTGATTTTCTTAGCTTCTTCTAGGTTCTTCTCTCGTCTCTCAGAATCCTCTGCCTTTAAAATCAAAGTTGAAAATAACTTACATAAATAGCAGCTCACATGGGCTACTGCTGCCTGTGAATATTTTAACCGATAGCCACACCTGTTTATGGCCAAATACAACACTGTGTGAATAATTGTAATAGTGGCATCCCAAAAGGCATCCTATTCCCTACATAGAGCACTACTTTTGACTAGAAGTATAGGAAATAGGATTCCTATATAGAGTTCTATTTGGGATAAACATGCCCCAGACTATTTCCCCACACTGCCGCCTCTCCCACGTACCTCCTTTTTGTCTTTGGAGTCGCTCTTCATCTGCTCTCTAGCAAATAACTTGATCACATTTTTCATCTGCGTCTTGGAGATCACTGCCCAACGCTGGAGTAATAGGGAGATGAAATCAGAACGGGAGATGAAATCAGAACGGGAGATGAAATCAGAACGGGAGATGAAATCAGAACGGGGAGATGAAATCAGAACGGGAGGTGAAATCAGAACGGGAGATGAAATCAGAACGGGGAGATGAAATCAGAACGGGGAGATGAAATCAGAACGGGAGATGAAATCAGAACGGGGAGGTGAAATCAGAACGGGAGGTGAAATCAGAACGGGGAGGTGAAATCAGAACGGGGAGATGAAATCAGAACGGGAGATGAAATCAGAACGGGAGGTGAAATCAGAACGGGAGATGAAATCAGAACGGGTAGATGAAATCAGAACGGGAGATGAAATCAGAACGGGGAGACGAAATCAGAACGGGAGACGAAATCAGAACGGGTAGATGAAATCAGAACGGGAGATGAAATCAGAACGGGAGATGAAATCAGAACGGGGAGATGAAATCAGAACGGGAGATGAAATCAGAACGGGAGATGAAATCAGAACGGGAGATGAAATCAGAACGGGAGGTGAAATCAGAACGGGGAGATGAAATCAGAACGGGGAGACGAAATCAGAACGGGGAGACGAAATCAGAACGGGGAGACGAAATCAGAACGGGGAGACGAAATCAGAACGGGGAGATGAAATCAGAACGGGGAGATGAAATCAGAACGGGGAAACCAAATGAAAGTGAAACCAAACGACTTATTTTTCAAAATGCTTCTAACTATGTACCTCTCCTTCCTTCTGAGAGTCCACATAGATGGTTGGGAATGGCTCCTTTCCAGCAAATGTCAAAGCCTTTGAAATCAAATAGTTGTTGTTATAGCAATGCACTTAACTGTGTTTGATTCAAAGATACGTAGACACATCAGTTATGTTGGATGGAGTCATAATTAGACATGGTACACGACACGGATTCCTCTTACCCTCAATGAGGTCTTGAAAGGCTTCCTCTCTGTTCCGTCACCATCCCGGTCATTTCCTTCTTTGTCAGACACATACAACTCACCTGGAAGAAGTGGGAACACTCACCACCTGATTCTGAATGTATGTTATTTCAGCGAACTAATGCATGACAGTGATTATGCTAGCTAGGCAAGATGCTCGTTGGCTAGATAACAGGAGCGTGACAGACATTTTACCACATGTTTGGGTACAGGGGAAAAACTCAAACTAAAACAGAGCTCACACCGATGCGTAGTCATTTAGCTCGCTTGTTTTAGCTAACTAGACAGTCAAGATAAGCTTGAGCTATGCAATGATTTATATACATCACTTGTGCTATGAAAGCTAGCTAGCAACACCGGTCTGATGCAACACATCGCATGCTTTCAACATTGCTACAAGGGGCTGTAAATTAGCTAGACATGTTATCAACTTACCCACTGAGAGTTCGCCTGTGGTTTTCGTTACCTCCTCTGCCATACCCACGTACAAATTGTATCAAATGTGTATATTTTAACGGATTTACTAGCGAGCTAATAATAATACGAAAATGAATCGGCCCTCGTTGGGGTTTGTGCGCATGCGTACGGTGAATACAATTTCCGGATAGTTCGTGAATGGTGACTGGTTGCAGTAAATTTAACGTGGATTCGTTCCACCCTGAAATGACGAAAGTACCATTATGTTGTGGTTTATGGATGGAGAGATGTGGCTAGATATGATTCATGCTTATTTCATTATTAATTCAACCCATTGCATCATGTAAATAGCTCGCAAGTTAAGCATTTCACTGTACTGTTTAACACCCTGTGCATGTGACAATTACAAAAGGTAAACGTTGCTTCCATTTTTAATCAATACAAAATTAAATAACGCTTGAAATATTATAGAACCAATCTTTCAATGGAAAAATGCCTCCGTGGCTGTGAATAATAAATGAATCTCATCATTCATCCGGACTCGATGAATACAACAACACTGGATCACGTTGAAAAGTTCACATTTTAAGTATGGGTCTCGTTCATTTCCAAGTCTTCAGTCGTGTGATCAGTGGGCTGTGGTTCAACTTTACCCCTGTGCAGTTTCTCATACAACTGTATCACAAAAAGAAGAGTAGAGAAGATGCATCAGATCAAGTATGTATTTCATATTAGAGTTTTTTGTAAACCACCAGAAATAAACTCAGAATTTCAGTCAAATACATGTTCCCCTTATCGAGCCAACTGTTATCATGAATAAAACATCAAACTGCATACATTAAGAATAAGTACTTACAGTGACCCAAATGGGTAAATGTAGTATTCCATACACTACAACAAGGCAAAATAAGAATGTTTCGATGTAGATGGTGCTTTCAAAGAGCGTGGAGTATGTCAGGGGCATTTCATCTTTGTACTGAAATTTTGAAAAAAGTCAACCAACGTTTTAATGCATTAGCAAGTGCTTACAGAGTTTTCATAAAGGTATCAGTTCAAAAGGCAGTCACACATCTGAGCCATCTTTTTTTGCAGGTGCATGGAAACAGTTGAAAAAGATGAGAAAAAAAACCCTGCATACTGCTCTGTCCTAGTATCACTGCTCTGGTTAGTATCACTGCTCTGTCTAGTATCACTGTTCTGTCTAGTATCACTGCTCTGGTTAGTATCACTGTTCTGTCTAGTATCACTGTTCTGGCTAGTATCACTGCTCTGGTTAGTATCACTGTTCTGTCTAGTATCACTGCTCTGGTTAGTATCACTGCTCTGGTTAGTATCACTGCTCTGGTTAGTATCACTGCTCTGGTTAGTATCACTGCTCTGGTTAGTATCACTGCTCTGGTTAGTATCACTGTTCTGGCTAGTATCACTGCTCTGGTTAGTATCACTGCTCTGGTTAGTACCACTGCTCTGTCTAGTATCACTGCTCTGGTTAGTATCACTGCTCTGGTTAGTATCACTGCTCTGGTTAGTATCACTGCTCTGTCTAGTATCACTGCTCTGGTTAGTATCACTGCTCTGGTTAGTATCACTGCTCTGGTTAGTATCACTGCTCTGGTTAGTATCACTGCTCTGTCTAGTATCACTGCTCTGGTTAGTATCACTGCTCTGGTTAGTATCACTGTTCTGGCTAGTATCACTGCTCTGGTTAGTATCACTGCTCTGGTTAGTACCACTGCCCTTTATTATGTATCGACCTCAAGGCCTTAGTCAGAGCTTTTGTGAGTTTTGAAAAAATTATTAGCACCGTTATGCATACATAGCTCCACCCACATTCGTTCAATGTATCGAATGGGGGTTGGAGTCGAGGGAAAATAAGTAAGTGTTACCAAATATAACAATGTTCATTTCATAATTATTCGAATAAAGTGTGTACATAAAACGTATTAAATACGTCTGTAAAACCACAATGAGGACATCGACCCATAAAGCAAGTTATTATAAATCATTGGGAACAGCGCAAGAAAAACGTCAAAGTAATCTGAAATGGTGGCATTAATTCATGTTGACATTTACAACATAACATACATAGGCATTTCATCATTAAGACCTTTTGGAAATAATGTCTGGAGGGTGAAAATCCCAAAACATCCCCTTTAACTCAGAGTATTATTAATATCACATCCCCTGTCTGATATCGTAACTTTCTTTATGCCACAAAATCTAAAGGTAGAAATGTAATTTAATTTGGAATCGTTTCCTGTACGTGGGAGAAATATTCACACTTCATCATATTGTTGCACTGTGCGCGACCTCTGCATTTATAGCTACCATTCTGAAGAGGGCATGAAAGAGCCTGGCTCGTTTTCTTTTGTGTCTGGCAGTTGGCAAGGACCAATTTATTGCGTAAATTGCGACCACTTATACGTACAATAAATTGTGGATTCTTAAATTCAGCTGGCAAAGCTGGGTCCGATGATAAAACATACCAGGGTTTCTTGACAGCATCTCCCACTTTACGCGAGTTCAAAGTGTATGGGGTGGTGAACAAAGTCAAATCAACAATACAGCGTGTTCTTTAGCTTTAGTGGGTATTATTTTGTATGCGTTCATCTCGTGTTTTCCCTAATGCCAAATTAAGAGCTTCATTCACACATTGTGGAGAGTAGCCTCTTTTTAGAAACCTAATTGCTCATCTCCGCTGCTTTTTCTAAATAATCCTCTGTGGAGTGGCATATACGGCTCAGTCTGAAAAACGGACTTCTTGGAAGTCCTCTTTTTAATGGCTCAGGATGGAAGCTGTCCCCCTGGAATAGAGTATTTCTGTTCGTTTCTTTACACGTTATACAGACGTGTTTAATACTTTTTTGTTCACACTTTATAAGAATATTTATGAAATGCACATGGTTATATTTCGTTAAACGTAAAGAGCAGTGATAGTAGCAAGAGCAGTGTGCAGGTTTCTTTTTTTTTTCATCTCATAAATGTATCAGTAAAATCTAGTGAACCTGGCTAAGTAAGCCGCTAATCAGAGTGAGGAAAGACTACAAATGAAGTGTGTATTGGGCCTAATTTGAAAAAGGGGGAAAAAACTAAGTGTTTTCTAAGTGATGAAGCATTTTAAAATGGTGATGCCCCATACTCAATGACAATATAAGAAATCTCCACCAGAATCATGTTTTATATAGCTTAATTCATAACAAAGATGCCCTACAAATAACTTACATCACTGGCTTGCTTTCCTTTTACATTAGTTGCAGGATCCTTTTTAAGGAAACAAGGGAATTTCAAAAATTCCTGTCTTTCTCCTTGCCACCTCTTCTTCAATTCTTGAACCCTTGAGTCTGTGAAACCAAAACCATGATGGATATTTGGTATGACACTGAACAACTTTTGAACAATGCAGGATGGTGACTGAAGGGCATGCTCATTAAAATTCTCCCTGTTGTTCATTGGTCATTCATTTCAATGTATGTGAAATATATACCCCGAACATGAGACTCTATTTAACCCTATCATGACTTCAAAAAGTCTCAAGGTCAGACCAAATTAGTAAGGGCCTTTGATGGTCAAAATACATAGCTATCAGTGGAGGGTGGTGGGAGGTGCTATAGGAGGACAGGCTCATTAATGGTTGGAATGGAATGGTATCAAATAGATCAAACACATGGAAACCAATTGCTTGACTCCGTTCTATTGATTCCATTCCAGCTATTCCTATTGTTCCTCCCACCAGCCTCCACTAATAGTTAACTAGCCAGAGTCAAAAGTCAACTTACCACCTGAGTCTTTGGAGTCGGTTGTTTTCGGAGGATCTGTTAGAATAGAATTAGAATGCTTTGACATGGAAAGCTAATGTTAGCTTTGTCTTTGCAAAGACCCAAACATAGAAACAAAGATTCACCTCAACTAACACTATTTCACACGTCAAATAAACTTGTTGACCAATCAGGAACTGAATATGACTGCGCTTCATCATTTTTTAAAATGTAGTTAAAAACGTAAATATTTGTGCAAAAATAAACACTTGTCTCTCAAAGACATCATTACAGTTTTTTTTTTTTTTTTTTTTAAATTACAGAAAGTTAGCTAGTTGGCTATGTCTACTTACCCATTGCTCTCAAATTCACGAAAACATTTGTTAAAAATACAATTGAAATTAGTATTTTAGACACCTTCATCTTGGACAGTTATCAAAAGCCACTGTAGAGATGTGTTGTTGCAGCTTAGCTTTTAAGCTAACTAGGTTAACTGGCTATGCTATGCTATGGGAAGAAATACAGTTGCTCAGCTGGCTGTGTTGACTGAGAGACTAGGAAATAACAAAAAATATTTAAAAAAAAAACAACAAAAATAATATCAAATAAATAACAAAAATGTAAATTAAAAATCCATTAATCCGTTCATTTTTAAATGACAAGGCTCGTGTGGGACATTCTATCTGAATGTTTTCTCTAAAATGTTGTGTCGATATTCAATGTGTTTCTGGGTCAGATGGAATGTAAAATATGTCATCGTTAAACTGCCCTTTAAGGTTTTTAAACCAGACCTTGGATCAGTACTTATTTGAGCTGTGGAGTCAAGTTGACCACACCCTGCTTGGTTTTCATTGGTTACTGGCCAACTTTCGTCAAGGAACTCAGGAAAGTGTTTTGATTCGAGAGAGGAGTTGAGTTTTGGACAGTGTCTATACAGTGTGACACTGTTTTCTATATAATCGGACGTAAATATAATACTATATTTACAGTTGTATTCTGTAAAAATGGTCGGGGTAAAAGTAATCGGGAATGATTCAGAATTTCAACCTGAGTTAACAGCCGCCGGTTCCAGACTTGCCGTAGTGAAGTTCACAATGGCAGGGTAAGGTTCAAAATATATTCCCAGGCCTTGGCTAGCATGCTAGACCGGATCTAAACAGAAGTGGGTGATTCAATTTCATTGGCAAATGTATAATTACCTAGTAGGTCAACTGGTTTCGGGTTTTCGTAGTGTATCGTGAATACTTTCAAAGAAGCTACTTAAAAAGCGTGATAAAATAACTCAGGAGAACACCACGCTGTTAGCTACGCCAACGTTGGCTAACTAGCTAACGGTGGTTAGCTTTAGCCAGCTATGACTTAGCAATATCAGACAGGCTAAGATAGCATGTTAAGCTAACTCCACAGAGTAGCTGCGGTACTTGGCAACCCAGTAGTCTGACAATTACTTAGCAATAGTGTGAAATGTTTTCTGTATAATTTGTGGTACAACAATGCTAGTTATCTGATGGTTTTGATAGGCATCTACAATGAATTTGCCAGTGAAAGGGGGACATGCATCTTTTAACTAGCGGGGTGTATTCATTCCGCCAAAACAGTTGCAAACTGAAACGATAGTTTATATTGGACAAATTCAGGGGTGTATTCATTCACGCACATTCTGTGAAAAAAAAATCCTCTGTTCCAAAACGTGCAACAGACACCGTTTACTCCAAACGGGAAAACGCAAAAAAACAAGAGTTTCTATTGGACAAAATCATGTAGGCCCCTCCACGTATTGTTCTGTTTGTTTCCGGTAAACAGAACAAAACGTAATGAATACACCCCAGGTAGGCACGTTTTGTTTGTTTCCAAAAAAAGCCTGAAGGAATACACCCCAGGGGTGAAGAACACGTACCTAGCTACTATTTTAGCTTTAGTTAATTCATGTGTATGGCTCACAACTTTTTAGTTCTAGTTTTGTTCATAAACAGCCCGTTTTGATGATCGCTAACGTCAAAAATAACAACAACAACCGTAGTCGCGACAATACCAGCTTCCTAATAAACTCCTTCTCTCCCCAGGTGTCGACCCTGTGTCAGAATATCCCCTGCTTTCAACATGTTGAGTAACAAGTACCCACACGTGGTTTTCCTTGAAGTCGATGTACACGTCTGTCAGGTGAGGTTCTTTCTGCGTAAAGAGTTTTAATAATACATCCTACTGTATCGTAATCGAAACACCAGGTACTCCATTATGTTGTTGTTGTCATAGGAGACGCTGTAAACAAAACAAACAAAACATTTATAGCCTCAAACATGTCAACATCCTCATGTCATTCGTTGAGCAATACAGATGACGAAATCTAGTGTGTGTGGGGTTAGGCATGTGACTTCAATGTCAATCTCCCCCTTTTTTCCCCCCTCTCTCTCAGGCAACGGCTGCCGCCAACAACATCTCTGCCACGCCGACGTTTTTGTTTTTCCGTAACAAAGTGCGCGTCGACCTGTATCAGGGTGCAGATGCCTCAGGACTAGAGGAGAAGATCAAGCAGCATGTAGAAAACGACCCTGGAAGCAACGAGGACTCGGACATTCCCAAGGGATATGTGAGTATATGATGAATTGGTATTACTCAGACATTCCCAAGGGATATGTGAGTATATGATGAATTGGTATTACTCAGACATTCCCAAGGGATATGTGAGTATATGATGAATTGGTATCACTCAGACATTTTTTTGTCTATTTTAAACTTCTGTGAATGACTGAAGCAAGGGGTCAAAGTTGTCAGTCACTGCAACAGATTTCTGTCTTATGCATTCTGGAGAGATTTGTTTTTGAGTTCAGAGTAGCAATTCACATCTCCAGGGGGTCTGACTGGTTTGGAGATGGCATAGCCTTATACATATATTTCCAAATTAATAAATATATTAAAATCAAATAAAACTTTATTAGTCACATGCGCCGAATACAACAAGTGTAGAACCTTACTGTGAAATGCTTTACTTACAAGCCCTTAACCAACAGTGCAGTTCAAGAAGAGTTACGAAAATATTTACCAAATAAACTAGAAAATAATGGCAAAGTATACTGAACAAAAATATAAATGCAACAATTTATTAATGCAGCAATAATTTCACCGAGTTACAGTTCGTATAAGGAACTCAATTAATTGAAATAAATTCATTAGGCCATAATCTATGGATTTCACATGACTGGGCTGTGGTGGAGCCATGGGTGGGACTGGGAGGGCATAGACCCACCCACTTGGGAGCCAGGCCCGCCCTCTGGGTAGCCTGGACCAGCCAATCAGAATGAGTTTTTCCCCAGAAAAGGGCTTTATTACAGACAGAAATACTCCTCAGTTTCATCAGCTGTCCAGGTGGCTGGTCTCAGACGATCAGGTGAAGAAGCTGGATGTGGAGGTCCCGGGCTGGCATGGTTACACATGGTCTGCGGTTGTGACATACTGCGGTTGTGACATACTGCGGTTGTGACGGACTGGTTGGACATACTGCCATGTTCTCTAAAACAACGTTGGAGGTTTAAGGTAGAGAAATTAACATTCAGTTATCTGGCAACAGCTCATTCATATAGTCAGCATGCGAATTGCACTCTCCCTCAACTTGAGACATCTGTGGCATTGTGTGACAAAACTGCACATTTAGTGGCCTTCTTCCCAGCACAAGGTGCACCTGTGTAATAATCATGCTGTTTTAATCAGCTTCTTGATATCCCACACCTGTCAGGTGGATGGATTACTTGCAAGTGCTACTATTTTTGTAATGTTATTAAAACAAAATCAGACAACCTCGTAGTAGAATAGTTAATTTATTTACCTAGTTGGCTTGTTGTTGTGTTCAATGCAGGGTAAATCATATACTCTTAAATATTCCTCTCCATGCACATTCAATTTGTGAGGCCCATAGCGTGGGAGACATGTGTTCTCACCAGCAGTCAATGCACAACAATTCTTAATGCAATTATGGGAAAAACTCTTTTGAAATCAGTTTTGGTTTGTTAAAAAAACAAAGAGGGGGCATCCCAGTTTTCCATTTCTACAACGTTTATTTCTCTACTGCTTCAATTCTGTGATCATCTTACACAAATACAATGACAACCAGAGTTTCAAGAATGGCTTCGGGGCAACATTGATGGTCATTTGTGCACTAAAGGCTCTTTTTTGGTGAACGGCAGGAACCCGAATCACGTCTTTGAAAGAGCCGTTCATTTGGCTCCCTGATCCGCATTCTGTTACTACTGCTTTATGTGCTCCAGACAGAGATGATCTGTAGATATATTACAAAAAAACATTCTCTGAAGATGGTAATTCCTGTGAAGGAACAATATGGTATTTCTTTCTGTGCGTTTTAAAATTGAAAAAACATTTTTGCAGGCCATCTAATCATTTGGTTAGATAAAAATGTGTTTGAACTTGTGTTTCGTGATCTGATGCCTTAGGTTAACGTTTTAGGCTTTAAAGCTGAAATATGTGTACCCTTTTTTGGGGGGGTTGACCTGACCAAATTCACATAGAAATGTGTGTTTTATAGATCTGTCATTCTCATTGAAAGCAATTCTAAGAAGCTTGTCGGTTGCGTTCTGTGAGCTTCTGTGGCCTACTACTTCGTGGCTTTTTAAAATATTTTTTATTTATTTCACCTTTATTTAACCCGGTAGACCAGATCACCTTTATTTAACCAGGTAGACCAGATCACCTTTATTTAACCAGGTAGACCAGATCACTTTTATTTAACCAGGTAGACCAGATCACTTTTATTTAACCAGGTAGACCAGATCACTTTTATTTAACCAGGTAGACCAGATCACCTTTATTTAACCAGGTAGACCAGATCACTTTTATTTAACCAGGTAGACCAGATCACTTTTTATTTAACCAGGTAGACCAGATCACTTGTATTTGTATTTAACCAGGTAGACCAGATCACCTTTATTTAACCAGGTAGACCAGATCACTTTTTATTGAACCAGGTAGACCAGATCACTTTTTATTTAACCAGGTAGACCAGATCACTTTTTATTTAACCAGGTAGACCAGATCACTTTTTATTTAACCAGGTAGACCAGATCACTTTTTATTGAACCAGGTAGACCAGATCACTTTTTATTTAACCAGGTAGACCAGATCACTTTTTATTTAACCAGGTAGACCAGATCACTTTTTATTTAACCAGGTAGACCAGATCACTTTTATTTAACCAGGTAGACCAGATCACTTGTATTTGTATTTAACCAGGTAGACCAGATCACCTTTATTTAACCAGGTAGACCAGATCACTTTTTATTGAACCAGGTAGACCAGATCACTTTTTATTTAACCAGGTAGACCAGATCACTTTTTATTTAACCAGGTAGACCAGATCACTTTTTATTTAACCAGGTAGACCAGATCACTTTTTATTTAACCAGGTAGGCAAGTTGAGAACAAGTTCTCATTTACAACTGCGACCTCTGGTCAAGAATAAAGCAAAGCAGTTCGGCACAAACAACAACACAGGTTTATACATAAAAAAAAAACATACAGTCAATAACACAATAAGATGTTTCAACTTCACAATAACAGCACTTACAGTTGACCGGGGGGTTTGGGGGCAGCTCTAGCAGGGCAGACATTTGACGAACTGGCTTTAGAACGGGAAGCATAGGAATAGTGCATATATAACACATATACATACCGCTTCTTAGACTTGCTTTCAATGAGAGTGACAGATCTATAACTCACGTTTCTATGTGAATTTGGTCAGGATCCCACAACAAAACGACACATATTGCAGCTTGACTAACAGTCGGGATGCTGTGTCCAATAGGGTGAATGCAGATGGACAAACGCCAATGCTTCAGCCCATGTACATTTTATGGCCACTATGCTTCATCAGTTGGGCTACAGGTAATAATGCTAATTGCTAATAGCACATCTAATCATATAAGACCAAAGGCTACGTGATCCAATATTTTAAGAAAATTATTGTAAAAATAGTTTTTTTAACCAGTATGTTTTTGGGCTCACTTTTTTTTTCTCAATTCGTTTTAGAGTAGAATGTACTTTTTAAAAAGTCACCAGAACTGAGCTTTTCTGTCCTTCTACAAAGAAATTGTCCCATCGAGGACCAGGGGCAGATTTTTACCTTGTCAGCTTGGGGATTTCATCCAGCAACCTTTCGGTTACTAGTCCAACGCTCCTACCCGCCAGGTTACACAGGTGAAAGCTATGATCCCTTATTGATGTCACCTGTTAAATCCACTTCAAGCAATGTAGGTTTATTTATTTGACCTTTATTTTACTAGGCAAGTCAGTTACAGAACAAATTCTTATTTTCAATGACGGCCTAGGAACAGTGGGTTAACTGCCTTTGTTCAGGGGCAGAACGACAGATTTGTACCTTGTCAGCTCGGGGATTTGAACTTGCAACCTTTTGGTTAACATGGCCTTGTAATGCGGCCTTAACATGGCCTTGTAATGTGGACTTAACATGGCCTTGTAATGTGGACTTATCATGGCCTTGTAATGTGGACTTATCTTGGCCTTGTAATGTGGACTTATCATGGCCTTGTAATGTGGCCTTAACATGGCCTTGTAATGTGGCCTTAACATGGCCTTGTAATGTGGACTTATCATGGCCTTGTAATGTGGCCTTAACATGGCCTTGTAATGTGGCCTTAACATGGCCTTGTAATGTGGACTTAACATGGCCTTGTAATGTGGACTTATCATGGCCTTGTAATGTGGCCTTAACATGGCCTTGTAATGTGGCCTTAACATGGCCTTGTAATGTGGACTTAACATGGCCTTGTAATGTGGACTTATCATGGCCTTGTAATGTGGCCTTAACATGGCCTTGTAATGTGGCCTTAACATGGCCTTGTAATGTGGACTTAACATGGCCTTGTAATGTGGACTTAACATGGCCTTGTAATGTGGACTTAACATGGCCTTGTAATGCGGACTTAACATGGCCTTGTAATGCGGCCTTAACATGGCCTTGTAATGCGGCCTTATCATGGCCTTGTAATGCGGCCTTAACATGGCCTTGTAATGTGGCCTTAACATGGCCTTGTAATGCGGACTTATCATGGCCTTGTAATGCGGCCTTAACATGGCCTTGTAATGTGGACTTAACATGGCCTTGTAATGCGGCCTTAACATGGCCTTGTAATGTGGACTTAACATGGCCTTGTAATGTGGACTTAACATGGCCTTGTAATGCGGCCTTAACATGGCCTTGTAATGCGGACTTAACATGGCCTTGTAATGCGGCCTTAACATGGCCTTGTAATGCGGACTTAACACGGGCTTGCCTTGTCTGAATAATTTTGATTCTGTGTGTTCAGATGGACCTGATGCCGTTTGTGAACAAAGCTGGATGTGAGTGCCTAAACGAGAGCGACGAGAGCGGCTTTGAAAACTGCTTAGTCAAGGACACCACCTACCTGGAGTCCGACTGCGATGAGCAGGTGAGTCTGAGGATAGATCGCCGTCAGCGTCTCCTTCGTTAGTTCAGAGCGGTCTGAATGTGCTGAAGTTGTTCACCTCAGTGTGGCTACTTTGTAGTAGACTTTACAGGTGAGAACTTGCATCTGTTGTCCCTTTTCTATATTTACAAGGATAAAAATATCACTCACCTGGTGAAAAACAATGTCTTGTCTGTTGGGTTACTTTTTCATATGTATGCTTCTCCTGGCTGGGGTTACCTTCTGTTACCTCAGGCCAACCTGCAGGCTAAACAGTCTTCCTGACTGGGGTTACCTCAGGCCAACCTGCAGGCTAAACCGTCTTCCTGACTGGGGTTACCTTCTGTTACCTCAGGCCAACCTGCAGGCTAAACCATCTTCCTGACTGGTGTTACCTCAGGCCAACCTGCAGGCTAAACCGTCTTCCTGACTGGTGTTACCTCAGGCCAACCTGCAGGCTAAACCGTCTTCCTGACTGGTGTAACCTCAGGCCAACCTGCAGGCTAAACCATCTTCCTGACTGGGGTTACCTTTTGTTACCTCAGGCCAACCTGCAGGCTAAACCGTCTTCCTGACTGGGGTTACCTCAGGCCAACCTGCAGGCTAAACCGTCTTCCTGACTGGTGTTACCTCAGGCCAACCTGCAGGCTAAACCGTCTTCCTGACTGGTGTTACCTCAGGCCAACCTGCAGGCTAAACCGTCTTCCTGACAGGTGTTACCTCAGGCCAACCTGCAGGCTAAACCGTCTTAGTAGATTTAGGTGTCAGTGTGTAGTTTACACTCCTCAGTTAACCCATATTTTCATCCCCTTCAGCTCCTTGTTACGATGGCCTTTAACCAACCTGTCAAGCTGTACTCCATGAAGCTGCAGACCTCTGACTTCGGTGAGTCCTTCCTCTCCCCGGGTGTTTCATAAATGTTTCTCCGTTTCCCTAGTGAAACACCCGTACTAGTCTAATTTTATTCAGGAAAAGCCTTTGAAATATCATCCTTTGCCCATTTGAGTAGACGTTGGCGTTTTACTGGAGCGATCACGGTCATGCGTTGTGTTGAGTTTCCCCATGCCAGCTTGGGTTGCCTTTGTTGTCTCATACGTCCCATTTGTCCCTCCCAACAGCCCAGGCACCAAAGTGTGTGAAGATCTTCATTAACCTTCCTCGCTCCATGGACTTTGACGATGCTGAGCGGAGCGAGGCCACCCAGACCCTGGACCTGGCCGAGGAGGACTTCAAGGACGACGGGTTGATTCCGCTGAGATATGTCAAGTTCCAGAACGTTCAGAGCGTCACCGTAAGTAGCAACTGTTTTGGAAGGTGTTACTTTGTGATGTGCTTCTAAACGATGGGAAAAGGTCGATATGCGCTGTTCGTTCATAAAGAGAACTGACGACTTCGATATCATTTATTGTTATGTTGTCTCCAGTGTAACTAATATATACATATACCACTCTGGTGGAGGAGTCTCTCTCTCTCTCTCATTTATATATATATACACACTGCTCAAAAAAATAAAGGGAACACTAAAATAACATCCTAGATCTTTATTTTTTTGAGCAGTGTGTATTCTACTTTCTCACTTGAAAAAGAGATGTACGTTCTCTTCTTAAATAACAGATGAATAATTTTTTTTAAATATATATATATATATATATATAGTTTAAGCCTTTCAGGAAACTCCTTTTAACTCTGTTTTTGATGGAGGAGAGGGAGGAAGCCCCATTTAACTATTGAGATGTTGCCCAGGTGTAATTAGTTATGTAAATATAGGACAATGCTGCCATCTAGTGGCAAAACGTGGTACTCTCCTGTTCAACTGCAGTTTATTACGCTCTAGCTGTGATATAAAGAATCTCTCTTATTGCATATAGTGAGTTTCAATACTTCTTGATTTGCAATTTAGGTTCCAACCAAACCTGCGTGAATTGAAATCCTTTAGTTTCTACTGGTTGTGTCCCCTTGTAATGATATAATCTGTGGTTCTTCCGTTTTGTTCTAACAGATGTTTGTGAAGAACAATCAAGGGGATGAAGAGACGACTAAAATAAATTACCTTACTTTTATTGGGACCCCTGTACAAGCAACAAACATGAATGACTTCAAAAGGGTAAGATCTGGCATTTCTACCAACAGAGTATCGGAGTATTCCACGTTAGATGGAACCTGTCTACTACAGTATGTTCACAACGTCCTTGTCGAGATTGTATGAGATCTGCAATGATATATATAAAATGCAAATACTGTGACTATAACCACGTAGTTTTCTGAGAGTAAAGTCATTCTGTATAAATAAAAATCACGATGGCTGTGATGAAAATGGGTAGTTTCGGTACAATTTGATAAATGCTGACAGATCATTTGTTCATTCGACGTGGTGGATGTTTTTGTGTCTGTAAAAATGAATTATGCGAGAAATGGTGGTGAAATACCTTTTTTTTAATGTGAAAATATTCATACAATTAACCATCATATCGAAGTAAACGTTGAGTCACGCAATGATATGGCGTGTGGTCCTCCCACTACGACTCGGGGAAACCATGCAGTTTATTAGGCTACAGAATAAATCATTTAGAAACGTCACAGGGTGGTGAAAGTGCAGTGATCCTGATGCTCCTTTCCAATAAATATTGAGGGTCTTATTCTGGTGACATGACGATCGATGCATGACTGCCGTTTTGACAAATAAAACCATTCTCTCTCTTATCCATAATGTCATCATGTAGACTAGCCTTCCTGCACTGTATCTACCAGCCGTTGTCTAGAGCTCCCTGACAAAACCAGAGTAGGCCTGTGACAAAACCAGAGTAGGCCTGTGACAAAACCAGAGTAGGCCTGTGACAAAACCAGAGTAGGCCCGTGTCAATACCAGAGTAGGCCCGTGTCAATACCAGAGTAGGCCTGTGACAAAACCAGAGTAGGCCCGTGTCAAGACCAGAGTAGGCCCGTGTCAAGACCAGAGTAGGCCCGTGTCAAGACCAGAGTAGGCCCGTGTCAAGACCAGAGTAGGCCCGTGTCAAGACCAGTAGGCGCATTTGCTATTTAACGTTACAGTTTTATTTGCTTATTCATTGTTATTCGGTACGTGTGAACTTCAGCGAAAAGTTCATTTTGTCGATGTCAATGATATGGCGTGTGGTCCTCCCACTACGACTTGGGGAAACTCATTTTGTCGGCACTTCCTCATCGCACACGGCTTTTATTCTGCAACACGTCTGTTTGTTGGAAACACACTGGTGGGAATTTAAATATATATATTTATATGAAAATCTCTAGAACAATTAGATGGAAACGTATAGTTTTAATTGTTTGCATTTTTCTTCTTTTTTTCTCCACACGGTTTGTGTTTTTTTTTACCAGGTTGTGGGCAAGAAAGGAGAGAGTCACTGAGACGGCGGAGAGGAGAGGAGAGGAGAAGAATGGCCATATTGCTGTGGTGATCGCTGTCTGTCTGCCAAGGCTGCTGGATGGGTCTGGCTCAGAGTCAGCTCTACTGTAATACAGCACTGACCAACAACCATGTGTCCCAAATGGCAACATATTCCCTTTCATAGTGCACTGCTTTTGGACCCTTTTTTATAGTACAATACTTGTTTTTGGACCTGGTATCCCATCCTGAAGTTAGGGCTTTGATTCGGGATCCAAAGACATGTCTGAGATCGAAAGTAGTGCACTATGTAGGGAATAGGGTTCTATAGGGTCCTGGTCTAAAGTAGTGTACTATATAGGGAATAGGGTTCTATAGGGTCCTGGTCTAAAGTAGTGCACTATATAGGGAATAGGGTTCTCTAGGGCTCTGGTCTAAAGTAGTGCACTATATAGGGAATAGGGTTCTATAGGGTCCTGGTCTAAAGTAGTGTACTATATAGGGAATAGGGTTCTATAGGGTCCTGGTCTAAAGTAGTGCACTATATAGGGAATAGGGTTCTATAGGGTCCTGGTCTAAAGTAGTGCACTATATAGGGAATAGGGTTCTATAGGGTCCTGGTCTAAAGTAGTGCACTATATAGGGAATAGGGTTCTATAGGGCTCTGGTCTAAAGTAGTGCACTATATAGGGAATAGGGTTCTATAGGGTCCTGGTCTAAAGTAGTGCACTATATAGGGAATAGGGTTCTATAGGGTCCTGGTCTAAAGTAGTGCACTATATAGGGAATAGGGTTCTATAGGGTCCTGGTCTAAAGTAGTGCACTATATAGGGAATAGGGTTCTATAGGGTCCTGGTCTAAAGTAGTGCACTATATAGGGAATAGGGTTCTATAGGGTCCTGGTCTAAAGTAGTGCACTATATAGGGAATAGGGTTCTATAGGGTCCTGGTCTAAAGTAGTGCACTATATAGGGAATAGGGTTCTATAGGGTCCTGGTCTAAAGTAGTGCACTATATAGGGAATAGGGTTCTATAGGGTCCTGGTCTAAAGTAGTGCACTATATAGGGAATAGGGTTCTATAGGGTCCTGGTCTAAAGTAGTGCACTATATAGGGAATAGGGTTCTATAGGGTCCTGGTCTAAAGTAGTGCACTATATAGGGAATAGGGTTCTATAGGGTCCTGGTCTAAAGTAGTGCACTATATAGGGAATAGGGTTCTATAGGGTCCTGGTCTAAAGTAGTGCACTATATAGGGAATAGGGTTCTATAGGGTCCTGGTCTAAAGTAGTGCACTATATAAGGAATAGGGTTCTATAGGGTCCTGGTCTAAAGTAGTGCACTATATAGGGAATAGGGTTCTATAGGGTCCTGGTCTAAAGTAGTGCACTATATAAGGAATAGGGTTCTATAGGGTCCTGGTCTAAACTAGTGCACTATATAGGGAATAGGGTTCTATAGGGTCCTGGTCTAAAGTAGTGCACTATATAAGGAATAGGGTTCTATAGGGTCCTGGTCTAAAGTAGTGCACTATGTAGGGAATAGGGTTCTATAGGGTCCTGGTCTAAAGTAGTGCACTATATAAGGAATAGGGTTCTATAGGGTCCTGGTCTAAAGTAGTGCACTATATAAGGAATAGGGTTCTATAGGGTCCTGGTCTAAAGTAGTGCACTATATAGGGAATAGGGTTCTATAGGGCTCTGGTCTAAAGTAGTGCACTATATAGGGAATAGGGTTCTATAGGACTCTGGTCTAAAGTAGTGCACTATATAGGGAATAGGGTTCTATAGGGCTCTGGTCTAAAGTAGTGCACTATATAGGGAATAGGGTTCTATAGGGCTCTGGTCTAAAGTAGTGCACTATATAGGGAATAGGGTTCCATAGGTGCCTGGTCTAAAGTAGTGCACTATATAGGGAATAGGGTTCCATAGGTGCCTGGTCTAAAGTAGTGCACTATATAGGGAATAGGGTTCTATAGGACTCTGGTCTAAAGTAGTGCACTATATAGGGAATAGGGTTCCATAGGTGCCTGGTCTAAAGTAGTGCACTATATAGGGAATAGGGTTCTATAGGGTCCTGGTCTAAAGTAGTGCACTATATAGGGAATAGGGTTCTATAGGGTCCTGGTCTAAAGTAGTGCACTATATAAGGAATAGGGTTCTATAGGGTCCTGGTCTAAAGTAGTGCACTATGTAGGGAATAGGGTTCTATAGGGTCCTGGTCTAAAGTAGTGCACTATATAGGGAATAGGGTTCTATAGGGTCCTGGTCTAAAGTAGTGCACTATATAGGGAATAGGGTTCTATAGGGCTCTGGTCTAAAGTAGTGCACTATATAAGGAATAGGGTTCTATAGGGCTCTGGTCTAAAGTAGTGCACTATATAGGGAATAGGGTTCTATAGGGCTCTGGTCTAAAGTAGTGCACTATATAGGGAATAGGGTTCTATAGGGCTCTGGTCTAAAGTAGTGCACTATATAGGGAATAGGGTTCTATAGGGTCCTGGTCTAAAGTAGTGCACTATATAGGGAATAGGGTTCTATAGGGTCCTGGTCTAAAGTAGTGCACTATATAGGGAATAGGGGGCCGTTTTGGATGTGAAGTCTATGAGCTGTCGTCCTTGTCTGCCAGTGGAATCACCAAGATGAGGCATCTCAAACAATTCATTCAAGCATTTTTATTGTGATTCAGACAAACACTGTAAATAAAAACACAAGCAAAAAGGCATATATTGGTATTTGATGTCTCTTGAATAAAAAATAAAAAGGTTGTTCCACACCACCTCCCAAAGACAAGGAAAAGAGATCTACGACACCCAAGGAAAAGAGATCTCCGACACCCAAGGAAAAGAGATCTCCGACACCCAAGGAAAAGAGATCTCCGACACCCAAAGAAAAGAGATCTCCGACACCCAAGGAAAAGAGATCTCCGACACCCAAGGAAAAGAGATCTCCGACACACAAGGAAAAGAGATCTCCGACACCCAAGGAAAAGAGATCTCCGACACACAAGGAAAAGAGATCTCCGACACCCAAGGAAAAGAGATCTCCGACACCCAAGGAAAAGAGATCTCCGACACACAAGGAAAAGAGATCTCCGACACCCAAAGAAAAGAGATCTCCGACACCCAAGGAAAAGAGATCTCCGACACCCAAGGAAAAGAGATCTCCGACACCCAAGGAAAAGAGATCTCCGACACCCAAGGAAAAGAGATCTCCGACACACAAGGAAAAGAGATCTCCGACACCCAAGGAAAAGAGATCTCCGACACACAAGGAAAAGAGATCTCCGACACCCAAGGAAAAGAGATCTCCGACACACAAGGAAAAGAGATCTCCGACACCCAAGGAAAAGAGATCTCCGACACCCAATGTTCCCTCAAATTTTCAGCACTGACCAAATTTCAGGTCTGCAGAGTCAAACTTGGAACGTTGTGAAAATTCTGTACAACTTCCAGGGCATGTCTACTGTGAACACAGAAACCACCTGCTTTAAGTTACAGTTTTACTGTGAACACTGAGGCTGTACCCACTTTAAGCTACAGTTTTACTGTGAACACTGAGGCTGTACCCACTTTAAGCTACAGTTTTACTGTGAACACAGGCTGTACCCACTTTAAGCTACAGTTTTACTGTGAACACTGAGGCTGTACCCACTTTAAGTTACAGTTTTACTGTGAACACTGAGGCTGTACCCACTTTAAGCTACAGTTTTACTGTGAACACAGGCTGTACCCACTTTAAGTTACAGTTTTACTGTGAACACAGGCTGTACCCACTTTAAGTTACAGTTTTAC
The DNA here is from genome assembly GCF_018296145.1 of Oncorhynchus tshawytscha. Taxonomy (NCBI): domain Eukaryota; kingdom Metazoa; phylum Chordata; class Actinopteri; order Salmoniformes; family Salmonidae; genus Oncorhynchus; species Oncorhynchus tshawytscha. Next base: position 46,372,094 of record NC_056448.1, on the reverse strand, counting down.
TGTGAACACAGGCTGTACCCACTTTAAGTTACAGTTTTACTGTGAACACAGGCTGTACCCACTTTAAGTTACAGTTTTACTGTGAACACTGAGGCTGTACCCACTTTAAGCTACAGTTTTACTGTGAACACAGGCTGTACCCACTTTAAGCTACAGTTTTACTGTGAACACAGGCTGTACCCACTTTAAGCTACAGTTTTACTGTGAACACAGGCTGTACCCACTTTAAGTTACAGTTTTACTGTGAACACTGAGGCTGTACCCACTTTAAGTTACAGTTTTACTGTGAACACTGAGGCTGTACCCACTTTAAGCTACAGTTTTACTGTGAACACAGGCTGTACCCACTTTAAGCTACAGTTTTACTGTGAACACTGAGGCTGTACCTGCTTTAAGTTACAGTTTTACTGTGAACACTGAGGCTGTACCCACTTTAAGCTACAGTTTTACTGTGAACACTGAGGCTGTACCCACTTTAAGTTACAGTTTTACTGTGAACACTGAGGCTGTACCCACTTTAAGCTACAGTTTTACTGTGAACACAGAAACCACCTGCTTTAAGTTACAGTTTTACTGTGAACACTGAGGCTGTACCTGCTTTAAGCTACAGTTTTAACAGTGGCCAAGCAGGCTACTGTGACTATTTGATCGTAATGTAGTAGGCCTATCAGAGTGGCCTACCATCAAAAACAATGGCGAAAAGGCATCCCATAATATTTTAACATGGAATTAGCTGTTCTATCTTTCGGCCTACAGTAGCAGCCATTGTGTGGTGTTCAGTGTAGGCCTACATTCCATCAGACTTCTGAAGAAAACAAACATGCAGGGCTTAACATTAAACCTGTTTATCCACTTGTCCTTCAGACAAGGATGTAACTGAAAATGTTGTGGTGTTTGATGCAAGAAACCACTTTCACAAAATAAAATGCATTATTCCCATACTGTTATTACAGAGAATGAGCCACATTATTCTACCCTCTGCCTATTGGCTACTTAGATTTGAATAAGCTGTCTCAAAAATAGGCCTACTGCAGCTCTGATTGGTTATGAGTCGTGAGCAATACAATCCTACTCCTGATGTGTTCTGCCTACATCAACATATCTTGCATTGTTTGTTTTGTTTAGGTATGTTGCACTGAAAGTGGCTAATATTGCGTTGATCACAATTGCCACTGTAAAGGGAAACGTTAATAGTGTTAACTAACGGGGAAGTTCAATCTCGTGCTTCTCTGTGTGGGCTAATATTTCTAACGTGCTCTGCGTGGATGTCCGGGGGGAGCTGCGCGGCAGTCTTGGGGTTACTGCGTGCGTGGTTAGTGGTAACGTTGCCGGCACCTCACTTTATGCTACTTGAGTTCCTGTATCTCTTATAAAATATTGCAGTTCCGGCACAGAAACGTAAACTACCCCGCACCTATATTTCAGTTCGCGTCAAGGACTGAGCATCCCTGTGGAAATAATTTTGACTAATTCCATGTTTACAATAATGCCTGGTGAAGAAAATGAATGAGATGCAGGTGCTTTGAGTCCACTTCTAAATGGGGATGAGATGTAAATTCCATTTGTGACCGCATGATGTCACCAAAGCCTATGCTATAGCCTCTTACGCAACAGATGTAGCCGAGCTCACTCCCGAGAGCTCTTCTTTCCATTGAACGGTGGATTTCATCAGTTCTCCGTTTTGGTCGTTTTGAGCTACGTTATGAGGTTTTGGTAAACCAATATTTGTATGAAGGGTTTTCAGATATTTGTGAGCTATATTTTACAGTACCCCTTAAGTTTTTGTTTGAACATTAACATACAGAAAGTCCATGATTTAAAATTTTGCAATTACACAGGATTATTTAGGAATTAAGTAACATTTATACTTTGAATTAAAGCAACAAATGTTGTTGGTTATTTTTCTGTGGATACCAAAAAATGGTTAATAATTATGTTTTCATTTGTTTTAAATAAAAAATATCAATATGTTTATATAACAAAAATATGATTATTGGTGATATTTCTATTAAAAAAATCTAGTATAATTATTCTTTCAGCTGGAAAAAAATATAATAACATAGTAGTAATATTAAAGACAATTCTTGACGATGCTTCTCTTATTCAAACCGTTGTAAAAAAGCTGCCAGACGGCTGCATTATTTTTTTTGTTATTTAGGCTATTTTAGGCCTGTATATTTAGTTCTTAGCTTGGCATTTTGTCTGTTAATTTATGGTGAAGATAATTTACTGTGAAAAAGCCTTGTTGTTTTGAATAGTCGATCATCTGCCAATTGGCAGTGGAGGCCTATAGGTCTATTTCCTTGATCAAATTCTAGTTTCTCTGACTAATGCGTATGTGTACCGTTCGTATTTGTCATTGTATTTAATTATTGGAATGTGATTTATAAATTGAATGATTGAAGAGGACAGTAGTAGCCTATATTATCAAGGGTTTTCATAAATTGTGCTATGACAAAAACATTATTTGGTAGCTGTGGCTGTTGCCTGAAGTCATACCACATAATACATAATATACAGTACCTTCAGAAAGTATTCACCCCCTTGACTTCTTCCCCATTTTGTTGAGTACATCTTGAATTCAAAATTGATTTAAATAGAGATTTTTTTTTTTTTAAATTATGTTTCTAGACATTTTTAAAATATTTTTTTTACAAATTACGGGAAAAAAATGAAAAGCTGAAATGTTTTGAGACAATAAATATTCAACCCCTTTGTTATGGAAAGCATTAAGTTCAGGAGTAAAAATGCTCTTAACAAGTCACAATAAGTTGCATGGACACACAGCAATAATGATAGTGTTTAACTTGGTTTTGAATGACTACCTCATCTCTGTACACCCACACATAAAATTATCTGTAAGGTCCCTCAGTCCAGCAGTGCATTTCAAACACAGATTCGACCACAAAGATCAGGGAGGTTTTCCAATTCCTTGTAAAGAAGGGCACCTATTGATAGATGGGTAAAAATGTAAAAAGTAGACATTGAATATCCCGCTGAGCATGGTGAAGTTAATAATTACACCTTGGATGGTGTATCAATACACCCAGTCACTACAAAGATACAGGCGTCATTCCTAACCTCAGTTGCCAGAGAGGAAGGAAACCGCTCAGGGATTTCACCAAGAGGCCAATCGTGACTTAAAAACAGAGTTTAATTGCTGTGATAGGAGAACTGAGGATAGATCAACATTGTAGTTACTCCACAATACTAACTTAAATGACAGTGAAAAGAAGGAAGCCTGAACAGAATAAAACATATTCCAAAACATGCATCCTGTTTGCAATTAGACACGAAAAGAAAACTGCAAAACATGTGGCATAGAAATTATGTCCTGACTGTTTGGGGCAAATCACTCTTTATATTTTTAAGCATGGTGGTTGCATCATGTCATGAGTATGTTTGTCATCGGCAAGGACTAGGGATTTTTTTGGGGGGGATGAAAAATAAACTGAATAGAGGTAAGCATGGAATAAATCCTAGGAGAAGACCTGGTTCAGTCTGTTTTCCAACAGACACTGGGAGACGAATTCACCTTTCAGCAGGACAATAACCTAAAACACAAGGCCAGATCTACACTGGAGTTGCTTACCACGACATTGAATGTTCCTGCAAATCTATGGTAAGACTTGAAAATGGCTGTCTAGCAATGATCAACAACCAACTTGAAAGAGCTTGAAGAATTTGTAAAATAATAACGTGCAAATATTGTTAAATCCAGGTGTCCAAAGCTCTTAGAGACTTACCCAGAAAGACTCACAGCTGTAATCGCTGCCAAAGGTGATTCTAACATGTATTGACTCAGGGGTGTGAATACTTATGTAAATGACATTTATTTAATTTTCAAAGATTTCTAAAAACATGTTTTCACTTAGTTATTATGGGGTTTTGTTTGTAGATGGGCGAGATGCAAAAACAAAACTAAAAGATTTAATACATTTAGAATTCAGGCTGGAACAACAAAATGTAGAATAATTGAAATGGTCAGGAATAAGGCTGTGTATTTCTAAAAGGAAAAGAGAAGAAGCCAAACTGAGTTCTTCAATAAATCACAGCAATTGTAAATTGGCAGAAAAGAAAACTTAATCCATATAGGCCTTAATGTGAACCACGGAGAGTAACGGAGACTAACGGAGAGTAACGGAGAGTAACGGAGAGTAACTGAGAGTAACGGAGAGTAACGGAGTAACTGAGACTAACGGAGAGTAACTGAGAGTAACGGAGAGTAACTGAGAGTAACTGAGAGTAACGGAGACTAACGGAGAGTAACTGAGAGTAACGGAGTAACGGAGACTAACGGAGAGTAACGGAGAGTAACTGAGACTAACGGAGTAACTGAGACTAACGGAGACTAACGGAGAGTAACGGAGAGTAACGGAGAGTAACGGAGTAACTGAGACTAACGGAGAGTAACTGAGAGTAACGGAGAGTAACTGAGAGTAACGGAGAGTAACTGAGAGTAACTGAGAGTAACTGAGACTAACGGAGAGTAACGGAGAGTAACGGAGTAACTGAGACTAACGGAGAGTAACGGAGAGTAACTGAGAGTAACGGAGTAACTGAGACTAACTGAGACTAACGGAGAGTAACTGAGAGTAACTGAGAGTAACGGAGAGTAACGGAGAAAACTAATTATGTTCTGTAACGATCAAAAACAACTATACCTTTTCTAAAATCTGCCATTTATTGGAATCCAGTTGTTTGACTGTTTTCCAGATGTGGCTGCTGTTAGCTACATATACAGCATTAACCCATTCATGTGGCATAATTTAGATATCCTCAAACAAAGTCAAACGTGTAGGGGCGTATGTTAGAGGCATATAAATTCCATTGTTTAGTAAGTCTCTAATCGCATCGTAAAGAATAGATCCTAATGCACGGTAACATCCTCTCCTCACAGGTTGTACTCCTGTCTAATTGTGGGGAGAGAGTGGAAGAGAATAGGATGGAAGAGAAATGGGTCTTATGCATTAGTGCAACCCGAATAAAACATTTTGCAACGGAAAACGAAAATAAGAGTTTCTTATTGGTCAAGTTCAGATGAACCGTCCTTGTTTCGGGCCTATTTCTTCTGTTTGGTGTCTAATGAATGTGTCTCTGGACATAAGGACCAGAGAGCTATGTTTTGAATTTGGGAGGCAGCCAGCCATCAATCATCTACTGTCCTCTAGTGGTCTTGATGAATTCCTCAGATTGAGGTCACCCGAGATTTATACATGGGATGGGATTTTGTCTGAAACAGGTTGGTCAATTCAACAGCTGTATGGTGGGATTAAGTAGTGGTGTGACTCTGATCAGAGTATTGCATCGTGATCATGTTCAACTGATTTTAATGATACTGAAACATTTTCTTGTATCCATTTTGTTCTCACTTTCAGGTGCTGAAATTTAAAAAATGACGCTTTAGAGAAGTACTTTCATCTGCAGCGGCTAACATTATCTATTAACATTGCAAACATCAATCTCATCCAGAGAAATGGTATTTCTCCAAACCACAAAGGTATGTGCGCTGTCTGTTACACAGCCCAAGAGATCTAACAAGTCCCTTCCAAACAAGACTATATCTCTCAGACCAAGACAACCACTCAAACCGAGTCACCTTTTTGTCTCTGATGTTTTGGCACGTCAGGAGTACGGCATCGGAGACACAACAAGTAGAACTCTTTGTGTTGTTCCTGCCACCATTCCTCTCCCGTGTCTCTAGAACTCTTTGTGTTGTTCCTGCCACCATTCCTCTCCCGTGTCTCTAGAACTCTTTGTGTTGTTCCTGCCACCATCCCTCTCCCGTGTCTCTAGAACTCTTTGTGTTGTTCCTGCCACCATTCCTCTCCCGTGTCTCTAGAACTCTTTGTGTTGTTCCTGCCACCATCCCTCTCCCGTGTCTCTAGAACTCTTTGTGTTGTTCCTGCCACCATTCCTCTCCCCTGTCTCTAGAACTCTTTGTGTTGTTCCTGCCACCATTCCTCTCCCCTGTCTCTAGAACTCTTTATGTTGTTCCTGCCACCATTCCTCTCCCGTGTCTCTAGAACTCTTTGTGTTGTTCTGAGAACATGGCCTTTCACATCACTCTGTGTGTTGTGTGTGTGTGTGTGTGTGTGTGTGTGTGTGTGTGTGTGTGTGTGTGTGTGTGTCTCTCTACCTCTGCCCACACAGGAGTCCACTGGAATGTGTCCATGACAGGATAGTGCACAGACCTTTCAGGGGGCAGGTGCTCAAAATGAAGAAAACAATGGCAACTGCCCCACCATCCCTCCCTTATTTTGTTGAGCATAGACCTATTGATTTCTGCAACAACACACTCGTCATCACACATTTGTAAGCAAGCTAGTTTACAGTGCCTCCTAAAGACGCGATTGACATCGGGGAAAAAACGGTGCCTACTGGGTTTGATTTACATTTGGTTGAGTTGTCAACAAACCACTAGTCCACATTTCCTATAGGACTCCAATAATACACATTTTAAAAATCCTATCAGATTTTAGAATCTATATTCTTTGATTGTATCGTATATTAGTATCCTATAGATAGTCCCACAGGAGGACTGGTAGTTACCACAGGAGGACTAGTACTTACCCCAGGAGGACTGATAGTTACCCCAGGAGGACTGATAGTTACCCCAGGAGGACTGGTAGTTACCCCAGGAGGACTGGTAGTTACCCCAGGAGGACTGGTAGTTACCACAGGAGGACTGGTAGTTACCACAGGAGGACTAGTACTTACCCCAGGAGGACTGGTAGTTACCCCAGGAGGACTGATAGTTACCCCAGGAGGACTGATAGTTACCCCAGGAGGACTAGTAGTTACCCCAGGAGGACTAGTAGTTACCCCAGGAGGACTGGTAGTTACCCCAGAAGGACTGATAGTTACCCCAGGAGGACTGGTAGTTACCCCAGGAGGACTGATAGTTACCCCAGGAGGACTGGTAGTTACCCCCAGGAGGACTAGTAGTTACCCCAGGAGGACTGGTAGTTACCCCAGAAGGACTGATAGTTACCCCAGGAGGACTGATAGTTACCCCAGGAGGACTGATAGTTACCCCAGGAGGACTGATAGTTACCCCAGGAGGACTGATAGTTACCCCAGGAGGACTGATAGTTACCCCCAGGAGGACTGATGGTTACCCCAGGAGGACTGGTAGTTACCCCCAGGAGGACTGATAGAGGAGGACTGATGGTTACCCCAGGAGGACTAGTAGTTACCCCAGGAGGACTGGTAGTTACCCCAGAAGGACTGATAGTTACCCCAGGAGGACTGGTAGTTACCCCAGGAGGACTGATAGTTACCCCAGGAGGACTGATAGTTACCCCAGGAGGACTGATAGTTACCCCCAGGAGGACTGATAGTTACCCCCAGGAGGACTGATAGTTACCCCCAGGAGGACTGATAGTTACCCCCAGGAGGACTGATAGTTACCCCCAGGAGGACTGATGGTTACCCCAGGAGGACTGGTAGTTACCCCCAGGAGGAGGGAGGGAAGGAGGGGGAGGAGGCAGGTAGTGAGGGAGTTGGGGGTGGCAGGGAGGTAGGGAGGGAGTTGGGGGTCTCATCTTCAGGTTTTTATTTCCCTCTCTCTACATAAAGAGGGTTAAGGAAACATATGTATATGCAAAGCTGACTATTACATATTAAATGAAAGAAATGCTCATATCTTTGTATTATTCTACCTAAAAATATATTTTATTTGTACTTTTTATTTGTGTATAAGCGTTATAAAGATTCTCGGAAAAAGCCAGATAACGTCTTTCCAATTCAAAGACAAGAAGTTGCATGAATAAGAATCAGATCAAATAACTCGAGTGAGTGTTTTGTTGAGAAAGGTGTACTGTACTGGTGCTCATACTGAAAATAACTTGTCGCAGCACTCTCTAGTGGTGAATAAAACCAAAATGAATAAATAACTGTTGTTTCCAATCTACGAAAATGTTGTAGTTAAGGATGTTGTATTGTAATGGAACAAATGACAACAAACTATAATTTAATGGGTTCTATTAACAACAAAAAACTTCAAATAGGATTCTGATTGGGGTGACAATATCCTACAAGACTCCAATAGGAAAAAATGAGTCCAATAGGATTCCGATAGGATTCTGATAGGATTCTGATAGGATTCCGATAGGATTCCGATAAGATTCCGATAGGATTCCGATACGATTCTGATAGGATTCCGATAGGATTCCGATAGGATTCCGATACGATTCTGATAGGATTCTGATAGGATTCTGATAGAGGTGACACAGAATTCTACAGGATCAAATAGGATTACTTTTGAATTTCGATAGGATTCTGATAGATGTTTTGACTAGGGACGTGAATTCAACGTGAAATCAACAAAACATTTAATTGGATTTGGGTGGAAAAAATAAATTAGTTTCCATAATTCAAAGTCATGACATGAATTTATTTCTGTTGAAATGATGTGAAAACAACTTCGATTCAACCAGTGTTTTAGCTCTTTCATACTATTTTCACAAGTAAACTCAGCAACAAAAGAAACGTCCTCTCACTGTCAACGGTGTTTATTTTAAGTAAAACTTAACGTGTAAATATTTGATGAACATAACAATATTCAACAACTGAGACATAAACTGAACAAGTTCCACAGACATGTGACTAACAGAAATGGAATAATGTGTCCCTGAACAAAGGGGGGTTAAATCAAAAGTTACAGTCAGTATCTGGTGTGGCCACCAGCTGCAGTAAGTACTGCAGTGCATCTCCTCCTCATGGACTGCACCAGATTTGCCAGTTCTTGCTGTGAGATGTTAACCCACTCTTCCACCAAGGCACCTGCAAGTGCCATTTCTGGGGGAATGACCCTAACCCTCACCCTCCGATTCAACAGGTCCCAGACGTGCTCAATGGGATTGAGATCCGGGCTCTTCGCTGGCCATGGCAGAACACTGACATTCCTGTCTTGCAGGAAATCACGCACAGAACAAGCAATATGGCTGGTGACATTGTCATGCTGGAGGGTCATGTCAGGATGAGCCTGCAGGAAGGGTACCCCATGAGGGAGGAGGATGTCTTCCCTGTAACACACAGCATTGAGATTGATGGCAATGACAACAAGCTCAGTCCGATGATGCTGTGACACACCGTCCCAGACCATGATGGACCCTCCACCTCCAAATCGATCCCGCTCCAGAGTACAGGCCTCTGTGTAAAGCTCATTCCTTCAACAATAAACGCGAATCCGACCATCACCCCTGGTGAGACAAAACCGCGACTCGCCAGTGAAGAGCAGCTTTTGCCAGTCCTGTCTGGTCCAGCGACGGTGGGTTTGTACCCATAGGCGACGTTGTTGCCGGTGATGTCTGGTGAGGACCTGCCTTACAACAGGCCTACAAGCCCTCAGTCCAGCCTCTCTCAGCCTATTGTGGACAGTCTGAGCACTGATGGAGGGATTGTGCGTTCCTGGTGTAACTCTGGCAGTTGTTGTTGCCATCCTGTACCTGTCCCGCAGGTGTGATGTTCGGATGTACCAATCCTGTACAGGTGTTGTTACACGTGGTCTGCCACTGCAAGGACGATCAGCTGTCCGCCCTGTCTCCCTGTAGCGCTGTCTTAGGCGTCTCACAGTACGGAAATTGCAATTTATTTCCCTGGCCACACCTGCAGTCCTCATGCCTCCTTGCAGCATGCCTAAGGCACGTTCACACAGATGAGCACGGACCCTGGGCATCTTTCTTTTGGTGTTTTTCAGAGTCAGTAGAAAGGCCTCTTTAGTGTCCTAAGTTTTCATAACTGTGACCTTAATTGCCTACCATCTGTAAACTGTTAGTGTCTTAACGACTGTTCCATGGGAAACAGTGTTTAAACCCTTTACAATGAAGATCTGTGAAGTTATTTGGATTTTTACGAGTTATCTTTGAAAAACAGGGTCCTGAAAAAGGGCCGTTTATTTTTTTGCTGAGTTTATATAGTACATTTTCAGAACTCTTAGTACAAAACTTCAATCAGGTCGTACTTGTAACACAGACAGTTTTACATTCATTTTTACATTCATTCATTCATTTGGATTGAAAACATTTCTCACCACACAACCATTCATTCAAAATACAAGTTTATTGTGAAATGTAATGAGAACATTGGTTTAAATCACCAAAAACACAATATAATGATATCTTTTGAATTGAGTTGTTTTAACTACCAGTTAATCCAATAGCAAGCAATGCAACATACGCGTGTCAAATCGCCCCTGTTGGTTAGGGCCTGTCAGTAAGCATTTCACTGTAAGGTAACCTGTTGGTTAGGGCCTGTCAGTAAGCATTTTGTTACAATACCCTCATTAGAGTTACAATACCCTCATTAGAGTTGCAATACACTGGTACAGAGACAGGAAACACAGGGATAAATACACTGGGGAAAATGGAGGGGGTGGAGACAATCACAGGAACAGGTGAAACAGATCAGGGCGGGGACAGGACAAGATCATGAATTAATTATGACTGGAAAAGATGTCATTGAAATGTTAGTTTGAATCTCCATAACAAATATCAGTCAGTAAATGGGCTGGCATATCGCAGTCCAACACCCTTTAACACATAGCTAACAACTACATAGGCCACAACACGGAAACTCAAAAAGCACTGTGATATTCTGTAAAAAGAGAACAACACATTAGAACAGATGACAGATATTGTAACAGACCGCTGCTCTGATCTGGTTTCCCTCTCCTCTCAGAGAGCAGACTGGTCCCATGGTGTAACAGACTGGTCCCATGGTGTACCAGACTGGGTCTCTCCTCTCAGAGAGCAGACTGGTCCCATGGTGTAACAGACTGGTCCCATGGTGTAACAGACTGGTCCCATGGTGTAACAGACTGGTCCCATGGTGTAACAGACTGGTCCCATGGTGTAACAGACTGGTCCCATGGTGTAACAGACTGGTCCCATGGTGTAACAGACTGGTCCCATGGCGTAACAGACTGGTCCCATGGTGTAACAGACTGGTCCCATGGTAACAGACTGGTCCCAGTAACAGACTGGTCCCATGGTGTAACAGACTGGTCCCATGGTGTAACAGACTGGTCCCATGATGTAACAGACTGGTAACAGACTGGTCCCATGGTGTAACAGACTGGTCCCATGATGTAACAGACTGGTCCCATGATGTAACAGACTGGTCCCATGGTGTAACAGACTGGTCCCATGATGTAACAGACTGGTCCCATGATGTAACAGACTGGTCCCATGGTGTAACAGACTGGTCCCATGGTGTAACAGACTGGTCCCATGGTGTAACAGACTGGTCCCATGGTGTAACAGACTGGTCCCATGGTGTAACAGACTGGTCCCATGGTGTAACAGACTGGTCCCATGTGTAACAGACTGGTCCCATGGTGTAACAGACTGGTGTAACAGACTGGTCCCATGGTGTAACAGACTGGTCCCATGGTGTAACAGACTGGTCCCATGGTGTAACAGACTGGTCCCATGGTGTAACAGACTGGTCCCATGGTAACAGTAACAGACTGGTATGTAACAGACTGGTCCCATGGTGTAACAGACTGGTCCCATGGTGTAACAGACTGGTCCCATGGTGTAACAGACTGGTCCCTGTAACAGACTGGTCCCATGGTGTAACAGACTGGTCCCATGATGTAACAGACTGGTCCCATGGTGTAACAGACTGGTCCCACAGACTGGTGTACACAGACTGGTCCCATGGTGTAACAGACTGGTCCCATGGTGTAACAGACTGGTCCCATGTAACAGACTGGTCCCATGGTGTAACAGACTGGTCCCATGGTGTAACAGACTGGTCCCATGGTGTAACAGACTGGTCCCATGGTGTAACAGACTGGTCCCATGTAACAGACTGGTGTCCCATGGTGTAACAGACTGGTCCCATGGTGTAACAGACTGGTCCCATGGTGTAACAGACTGGTCCCATGGTGTAACAGACTGGTCCCATGGTGTAACAGACTGGTCCCATGGTGTAACAGACTGGTCCCATGGTGTAACAGACTGGTCCCATGGTCCCATGGTGTAACAGACTGGTCCCATGGTGTAACAGACTGGTCCCATGGTGTAACAGACTGGTCCCATGGTGTAACAGACTGGTCCCATGGTGTAACAGACTAACAGACTGGTCCCATGGTGTAACAGACTGGTCCCATGGTGTAACACTGGTCCCATGGTGTAACAGACTGGTCCCATGGTGTAACAGACTGGTCCCATGTAACAGACTGGTCCCATGGTGTAACAGACTGGTCCCATGGTGTAACAGACTGGTCCCATGGTGTAACAGACTGGTCCCATGGTGTAACAGACTGGTCCCATGATGTAACAGACTGGTCCCATGGTGTAACAGACTGTCCCATGTCCCATGGTGTAACAGTATGGTGTAACAGACTGGTCCCATGTGTAACAGACTGGTCCCACTAACAGACTGGTCCCATGGTCCCATGGTGTAACAGACTGGTCCCATGGTGTAACAGACTGGTCCCATGGTGTAACAGACTGGTCCCATGGTGTAACAGACTGGTCCCATGGTGTAACAGACTGGTCCCATGATGTAACAGACTGGTCCCATGGTGTAACAGACTGGTCCCATGATGTAACAGACTGGTCCCATGGTGTAACAGACTGGTCCCATGGTGTAACAGACTGGTGTCATGGTGTAACAGACTGGTCCCATGGTGTAACAGACTGGTCCCATGGTGTAACAGACTGGTCCCATGGTGTACCAGACTGGTCCCATAACAGACTGGTCCCATGGTGTAACAGACTGGTCCCATGGTGTAACAGACTGGTCCCATGGTGTAACAGACTGGTCCCATGGTGTAACAGACTGGTCCCATGATGTCCCAACAGACTGGTCCCATGGTGTAACAGACTGGTCCCATGGTGTAACATGGTGTAACGAGACTGGTCCGTAACAGATGGATGTAACAGACTGGTCCCATGTGTAACAGACTGGTCATGGTGTAACAGACTGGTCCCATGGTGTAACAGACTGGTCCCCAGACTGGTCCCATGGTGTAACAGACTGGTCCCATGGTGTAACAGACTGGTCCCATGGTGTAACAGACTGGTCCCATGGTGTAACAGACTGGTCCCATGGTGTAACAGACTGGTCCCATGGTGTAACAGACTGGTCCCATGATGTCCTGGTCCCATGGTGTAACAGACTGGTCCCATGGTGTAACAGACTGGTCCCATGGTGTAACAGACTGGTCCCATGGTGTAACAGACTGGTCCCATGGTGTAACAGACTGGTCCCATGGTGTAACAGACTGGTCCCATGGTGTAACAGACTGGTCCCATGGTGTAACAGACTGGTCCCATGGTGTAACAGACTGGTCCCATGGTGTAACAGACTGGTCCCATGGTGTAACAGACTGGTCCCATGGTGTAACAGACTGGTCCCATGGTGTAACAGACTGGTCCCTAACAGACTGGTCCCATGGTGTAACAGACTGGTCCCATGGTCCCATGTAACAGACTGGTCCCATGATGTAACAGACTGGTCCCATGGTGTAACAGACTGGTCCCCAGACTGGTCCCATGATGTAACAGACTGGTCCCATGGTGTAACAGACTGGTCCCATGGTGTAACAGACTGGTCCCATGGTGTAACAGACTGGTCCCATGGTGTAACAGACTGGTCCCATGGTGTAACAGACTGGTCCCATGGTGTAACAGACTGGTCCCATGGTGTAACAGACTGGTCCCATGGTGTAACAGACTGGTCCCATGGTAACAGACTGGTCCCATGGTGTAACAGACTGGTCCCATGGTGTAACAGACTGGTCCCATGGTGTAACAGACTGGTCCCATAACAGACTGGTGTAACAGACTGGTCCCTGTAACAGACTGGTCCCATGGTGTAACAGACTGGTCCCATGGTGTAACAGACTGGTCCCATGGTGTAACAGACTGGTCCCATGGCGTAACAGACTGGTCCCATGGCGTAACAGACTGGTCCCATGGCGTAACAGACTGGTCCCATGGTGTAACAGACTGGTCCCATGGTGTAACAGACTGGTCCCATGGTGTAACAGTCCCATGGTGTAACAGACTGGTCCCATGGTGTAACAGACTGGTCCCATGGTGTAACAGACTGGTCCCATGGTGTAACAGACTGGTCCCATGATGTAACAGACTGGTCCCATGGTGTAACAGACTGGTCCCTGGTCCAGACTGATGTGTAACAGACTGGTCCCATGGTGTAACAGACTGGTCCCATGGTGTAACAGACTGGGTGTAACAGACTGGTCCCATGGTGTAACAGACTGGTCCCATGGCGTAACAGACTGGTCCCATGGTGTAACAGACTGGTCCCATGATGTAACAGACTGGTCCCATGGTGTAACAGACTGGTCCCATGGTGTAACAGACTGGTCCCATGGTGTAACAGACTGGTCCCATGGTGTAACAGACTGGTCCCATGGTGTAACAGACTGGTCCCCACTGGTCCCATGGTGTAACAGACTGGTCCCATGGTGTAACAGACTGGTCCCGTAACAGACTGGTCCCATGGTCCCATGGTGTAACAGACTGGTAACAGACTGGTCCCATGGTGTAACAGACTGGTCCCATGGTGTAACAGACTGGTCCCATGGTGTAACAGACTGGTCCCATGGTGTAACAGACTGGTCCCATGGTGTAACAGACTGGTCCCATGGTGTAACAGACTGGTCCCATGGTGTAACAGACTGGTCCCATGGTGTAACAGACTGGTCCCATGGTGTAACAGACTGGTCCCATGGTGTAACAGACTGGTCCCATGGCGTAACAGACTGGTCCCATGGCGTAACAGACTTGTCCCATGGTGTAACAGACTGGTCCCATGGTGTAACAGACTGGTCCCATGGTGTAACAGACTAGTCCCATGGTGTGAATAATTGTAGAGGATGTCTTCATTGATAAGACATTGGTTGGATATCATGGAAATCATGTCTTTTCTTGGGTAATATACAGTGGGGAGAACAAATATATGGTCCCATGTTAAATGAGCTAAAATTAAAGATCCCCAAAAATGTTCCATACGCACAAAAAGCTTATTTCTCTCAAATTTTGTGCACAAATCTGTTTCCATCCCTGTTAGTGAACATTTCTCCTTTGCCAAGGTCATTACACACGTACCCTGAGAGAATACTTCAGCTTTATTCATCCTTTGAAACTGTTTAAATATCACCACTGTATCTTGGTGATAATATATGTACATGATAATATGCAGCAACAGTGTTAAACGGATATCACCTGTATGTAAACACAAATTAATACGAGATTGAATGTTTTACATAATGGATTTGTTTGGCAATGTGTTTCATATAAACATATATTAAAAAAAAAAAATCTACAGTGTATCTAGGGACAACAGGAAATGACAGAGACATTATTACATCTGTGGATTTAAGGAATTATTACCTCCTTCAAGTGATGAAATGTTACTACTTCACAGTATGTGAAAATGCACTGTCCAGGTCGCAGTTGTAAATGAGAACTTGTTCTCAACTGGCCTACCTGGTTAAATAAAGGTGAAATATATATATATATATATGTTACGCATGCCTCTATGAAGAGGGAACGCAACACCCTGCTACAACTAAACTCTCTGTGAAGCGAAAAAGGTATGGACTGTAGGTATATATATATACATATATTTTTTTAAATATCTCCTCTCCTTCTGTCTGAGGGTTCAGGCTTTCCTCGAGTCAATGATGAGACATTAGGAAGGATGGCCTTGTGAGACTCATAACTACCAGTCTATAAGTTACCAGACTGATTACCACTGAGCAGCGAACCATCACGAGATCATGCGGCTTGCGAGGCTATGGTGAGACTACCTGAGGTAGCTGCCCTGCGCTGAAAGTCAGAGTCTCCCTACTGTAAGTAGCTGTATAATATAATATAATATAATATAATATATAATGATGTATTATTCAATTGGTTTTCTGCTCATCAGAATGGGGCCAGATCCTCTTTCTGTCAATGTATTATCAGTTCAGCCTTAATAGCCTTGTGAACTCCCTCTGATTCGCTGGTCAGATTAGAGTCAGGCATTACTGTAAGAGGATAGGCCAGCGGAGCACAGAGAATAAACCAATGGTGGACCATCACAGCCATGCTGGACCCTCCTCCTCTCTACCATCACAGCCATGGTGGACCCTCCTCTCTACCATCACAGCCATGGTGGACCCTCCTCTCTACCATCACAGCCATGGTAGACCCTCCTCCTCTCTACCATCACAGCCATGGTAGACCCTCCTCCTCTCTACCATCACAGCCATGGTAGACCCTCCTCTCTACCATCACAGCCATGGTAGACCCTCCTCCTCTCTACCATCACAGCCATGGTAGACCCTCCTCCTCTCTACCATCACAGCCATGGTAGACCCTCCTCTCTACCATCACAGCCATGGTAGACCCTCCTCCTCTCTACCATCACAGCCATGGTGGACCCTTCTCCTCTCTACCATCACAGCCATGGTAGACCCTCCCTCTACCATCACAGCCATGCTGGACCCTCCTCTCTACCATCACAGCCATGGTAGACCCTCCTCCTCTCTACCATCACAGCCATGGTAGACCCTCCTCTCTAACATCACAGCCATGGTAGACCCTCCTCCTCTCTACCATCACAGCCATGGTAGACCCCTCTACCATCACAGCCATGGTAGACCCTCCTCCTCTCTACCATCACAGCCATGGTAGACCCTCCTCTCTACCATCACAGCCATGGTGGACCCTCCTCTCTACCATCACAGCCATGGTGGAACCACCTCCTCTCTACCATCACAGCCATGGTAGACCCTCCTCTCTACCATCACAGCCATGCTGGACCCTCCTCTCTACCATCACAGCCATGGTAGACCCTCCTCTCTACCATCACAGCCATGGTAGACCCTCCTCCTCTCTACCATCACAGCCATGGTAGACCCCCTCCTCTCTACCATCACAGCCATGGTGGACCCTCCTCTCTACCATCACAGCCATGGTAGACCCTCCTCCTCTCTACCATCACAGCCATGGTAGACCCTCCTCTCTACCATCACAGCCATGCTGGACCCTCCTCTCTACCATCACAGCCATGGTAGACCCTCCTCTCTACCATCACAGCCATGGTAGACCCTCCTCCTCTCTACCATCACAGCCATGGTAGACCCTCCTCTCTACCATCACAGCCATGGTGGACCCTCCTCTCTACCATCACAGCCATGGTAGACCCTCCTCCTCTACCATCACAGCCATGGTAGACCCTCCTCTCTACCATCACAGCCATGGTAGACCCTCCTCTCTACCATCACAGCCATGCTGGACCCTCCTCTCTACCATCACAGCCATGGTGGAACCTCCTCCTCTCTACCATCACAGCCATGGTAGACCCTCCTCCTCTCTACCATCACAGCCATGCTGGACCCTCCTCTCTACCATCACAGCCATGCTGGACCCTCCTCCTCTCTACCATCACAGCCATGGTAGACCCTCCTCTCTACCATCACAGCCATGGTAGACCCTCCTCCTCTCTACCATCACAGCCATGGTAGACCCTCCTCTCTACCATCACAGCCATGGTGGACCCTCCTCTCTACCATCACAGCCATGGTAGACCCTCCTCCTCTCTACCATCACAGCCATGCTGGACCCTCCTCCTCTCTACCATCACAGCCATGGTAGACCCTCCTCCTCTCTACCATCACAGCCATGGTAGACCCTCCTCCTCTCTACCATCACAGCCATGGTAGACCCTCCTCTCTACCATCACAGCCATGGTAGACCCCCTCCTCTCTACCATCACAGCCATGGTAGACCCTCCTCCTCTCTACCATCACAGCCATGGTAGACCCTCCTCCTCTCTACCATCACAGCCATGGTAGACCCTCCTCTCTACCATCACAGCCATGGTAGACCCTCCTCCTCTCTACCATCACAGCCATGGTAGACCCTCCTCTCTATCATCACAGCCATGGTAGACCCTCCTCCTCTCTACCATCACAGCCATGGTGGACCCTTCTCCTCTCTACCATCACAGCCATGGTGGACCCTCCTCCTCTCTACCATCACAGCCATGGTGGACCCTCCTCCTCTCTACCATCACAGCCATGGTAGACCCTCCTCTCTACCATCACAGCCATGGTGGACCCTTCTCCTCTCTACCATCACAGCCATGGTAGACCCTTCTCCTCTCTACCATCACAGCCATGGTGGACCCTCCTCCTCTCTACCATCACAGCCATGTTGGACCCTCCTCTCTACCATCACAGCCATGGTGGACCCTTCTACTCTCTACCATCACAGGGCTTTCATCTTGGGGCGGCAGGTAGCCTAGTGGTTAGAGTGTTGGACTAGTAACTGAAAGGCTGCTGGGTCGAATCCCCGAGCTGACAAGATAAACATCTGTCGTTCTTCCCCTGAACAAGGCAGTTAACCCACTGTTCCTAGGCCGTCATTGTAAATAAGAATTTGTTCTTGACTGACTTGCCTAGTTTTAAAAAAAGGTTCTAAAAAAAATCTCCAATGGCACCCTATTCCCTATGTAGGTCACCAGGTTTCACCAGAGCCATGTGGATCAGGGCTGGGCAAGATTGGGCTTTTTACCACATACCAGTATGGATTTGTTAATACATTCTATAAAGGTATAACGATACATTGCTAAATAAATGAACAGTTCTATAAATTGGACTATTTCACTGTCAGTTTGGTCCTGGTTTGGTTGAGTATAAAACCACACGAATGGATAAAACCCATTAAGGATGAATTAGTTGCCATTCAACGGTCAAACACAACCCATAAAACATATTTTTACAACTTTTGTTATTCAGAAACAAAAAATACTGTAAAATTAAAAATAAAAATAAAATAATAATAATGAGAAATAATATTGTGATATTACATTGTGGATGTCAACATAAAACATGCCTGAGTCTAGGATTCATATATCTGCTTAAACCTCTAACCCAGGCACCAGCTGCTCTTTCCCCTGTCTCATAGAAACGTCGGTTGGAATCATAGAATTGGAATCATAGAATTGGAATCATAGAATTGGAATCATAGAATTAGGAATTACAATACATAACTGTAATTTAATAGGATCTCTATGTTTGGAATCCTATTTTATTATTAATGATTTAGGAACATGTTAAATGTGTTTAGTGAGAAGTTGTGACCCCCCACGGACCCCTCCTGTACTCCCTGTTCACGGACCCCTCCTGTACTCCCTGTCCACGGACCCCTCCTGTACTCCCTGTCCACGGACCCCTCCTGTACTCCCTGTCCACGGACCAGACCCCTCCTGTACTCCCTGTCCACGGACCCCTCCTGTACTCCCTGTCCACGGACCAGTCCCCTCCTGTGCTCCCTGTCCACGGACCCCTCCTGTACTCCCTGTCCACGGACCAGTCCCCTCCTGTGCTCCCTGTCCACGGACCCTCCTGTACTCCCTGTCCCACGGACCCCTCCTGTACTCCCTGTCCACGGACCCCTCCTGTACTCCCTGTCCACGGACCATTCCTGTACTCCCTGTCCACGGACCCCTCCTGTACTCCCTGTCCACGGACCCCTCCTGTACTCCCTGTCCACGGACCCTCCTGTACTCCCTGTCCACGGACCCCTCCTGTACTCCCTGTCCACGGACCAGTCCCCTCCTATACTCCCTGTCCACGGACCAGTCCCCTCCTGTACTCCCTGTCCACGGTCCATCCTGTACTCCCTGTCCACGGACCCCTCCTGTACTCCCTGTCCACGGACCCTCCTGTTCTCCCTGTCCACGGACCAGTAACCCTCCTGTACTCCCTGTCCACGGACCAGTCCCCTCCTGTACTCCCTGTTCACGGACTCCCCTCCTGTACTCCCTGTCCACGGACCAGACCCCTCCTGTACTCCCTGTTCACGGACCCCTCCTGTACTCCCTGTCCACGGACCCCTCCTGTACTCCCTGTCCACGGACCAGTCCCCTCCTGTACTCCCTGTCCACGGACCAGTCCCCTCCTGTACTCCCTGTCCACGGACCCTCCTGTACTCCCTGTCCACGGACCCCTCCTGTACTCCCTGTCCACGGACCAGTCCCCTCCTGTACTCCCTGTCCACGGACCCCTCCTGTACTCCCTGTCCACGGACCAGTCCCCTCCTGTGCTCCCTGTCCACGGACCCCTCCTGTACTACCTGTCCACGGACCCCTCCTGTACTCCCTGTCCACGGACCCTCCTGTACTCCCTGTCCACGGACCCCTCCTGTACTCCCTGTCCACGGACCATTCCTGTACTCCCTGTCCACGGACCCCTCCTGTACTCCCTGTCCACGGACCCCTCCTGTACTCCCTGTCCACGGACCCTCCTGTACTCCCTGTCCACGGACCCCTCCTGTACTCCCTGTCCACGGAGTCCCCTCCTATACTCCCTGTCCACGGACCCCTCCTGTACTCCCTGTCCACGGTCCATCCTGTACTCCCTGTCCACGGACCCCTCCTGTACTCCCTGTCCACGGACCCCTCCTGTTCTCCCTGTCCACGGACCAGTAACCCTCCTGTACTCCCTGTCCACGGACCAGTCCCCTCCTGTACTCCCTGTTCACGGACTCCTCCTGTACTCCCTGTCCACGGACCAAACCCCTCCTGTACTCCCTGTCCACGGACCCCTCCTGTACTCCATGTCCACGGACCCCTCCTGTATTCCCTGCCCACGGACCAGTCCCCTCCTGTACTCCCTGTCCACGGACCAGTCCCCTCCTGTACTCCCTGTCCACGGACCCCTCCTGTACTCCCTGTCCACGGACCAGGCCCCTCCTGTACTCC
The DNA here is from genome assembly GCF_018296145.1 of Oncorhynchus tshawytscha. Taxonomy (NCBI): domain Eukaryota; kingdom Metazoa; phylum Chordata; class Actinopteri; order Salmoniformes; family Salmonidae; genus Oncorhynchus; species Oncorhynchus tshawytscha. The sequence continues at coordinate 46,351,355 of NC_056448.1, read as the reverse complement.
CTGTCCACGGACCAGTCCCCTCCTGTACTCCCTGTCCACGGACCCCTCCTGTACTCCCTGTCCACGGACCAGTCCCCTCCTGTACTCCCTGTCCACGGACCCCCTCCTGTACTCCATGTCCACGGACCAGTCCCCTCCTGTACTCCCTGTCCACGGACCAGTTCCCTCCTGTCACGGACCAGTTCCCTCCTGTACTTCCCTGTCCACGGACCAGTCCCCTCCTGTACTCCCTGTTCACGGACCAGTTCCCTCCTGTACTCCCTGTCCACGGACCAGTCCCCTCCTGTACTCCTGTCCACGGACCAGTTCCCTCCTGTACTCCCTGTTCATGGACCAGTCCCCTCCTGTACTCCCTGTCCACGGACCAGTCCCCTCCTGTACTCCCTGTTCATGGACCAGTCCCCTCCTGTACTCCCTGTCCATGGACCAGTCCCCTCCTGTACTCCCTGTCCACGGACCAGTTCCCCTCCTGTACTCCCTGTCCATGGACCAGTCCCCTCCTGTACTCGCTGTCCACGGACCAGTTCCCTCCTGTACTCCCTGTCCACGGACCAGTCCCCTCCTGTACTCCCTGTCCACGGACCAGTTCCCTCCTGTACTCCCTGTCCACGGACCAGTCCCCTCCTGTACTCCCTGTCCACGGACCAGTCCCCTCCTGTACTCCCTGTCCACGGACCAGTCCCCTCCTGTACTCCCTGTTCACGGACCAGTCCCCTCCTGTACTCCCTGTTCATGGACCAGTCCCCTCCTGTACTCCCTGTCCACGGACCAGTTCCCTCCTGTACTCCCTGTTCACGGACCAGTCCCCTCCTGTACTCCCTGTCCACGGACCAGCTGTAACAGGCTGGGATGGGTTTCAGACAAAAGAACAAGCAGATGTCTCGCTGTTACTTCATATTTTTACAAGAACCCAGGAAGACACCCAAAGGAAGAATAGCTTCACAACTAATGGAGATCCAAAATAAACAAAACATTTATTGAGGAAATATATTGAACAAATAAGCAACAAATCAGCAACATGACTCTCTTATACAGTACATTATACTACTTATATGCAACAGATTCTCATAAACTGATACCAACGTACAGTACATTCTCAGTATGAAAAATCATATTTTTTTCTATGCTCTGACCATCATTGAAATAAATGTACTTTGGTTAATATTTTTGCAGGATTAAGAAGAAGAAGTAAAACACAAACATGATTTGTGTTTTTTCATCCGAGGCTCTGGGAAAATGACGTTGTTAGGGAAAACTCCTCTTAGGTGTACAGTGCTGTTTCCGAGAGGGTACTTCTCCTTCACCCTAGGAAAGAAAATATGCATCTCAATTGGACATGAAATTCCCTATGAGATGCACTACTTCCCTATAGGGTATTTGGTCAAAAGTAGTGCCACTATCTATGTAATAAGTTGCAGTTTGGAATACGCCCTCTGTTTTGGGGAAGCCACTCTTGCTACTACAACGTTGTCCCAAGAAAGTGTTGCTTTTTCCTTTTTCCACGAAATGAAAATGTCTTGACCGGTGAAGGAATTGCAGCAGACATGCGATAGGAAGATAAGAAGATAAGAAGATAGGAAGATAGGAAGATAGGAAGATAAGAAGCTAGGAAGATAAGAAGATAGGAAGATAAGAAGATAAGAAAATAAGAAGATAAGAAGCTAGGAAGATAAGAAGATAGGAAGATAAGAATATAAGAAGATAAGAAGATAGGAAGACAAGAAGACAGGAAGATAGGAAGATAAGAAGATAGGAAGATAGGAAGACAAGAAGACAAGAAGATAAGAAGATAGGAAGATAAGAAGATAGGAAGATAAGAAGATAGGAAGATAAGAAGATAGGAAGATAAGAAGACAAGAAGACAGGAAGATAGGAAGATAGGAAGATAAGAAGATAAGAAGATAAGAAGACAAGAAGATAGGAAGATAGGAAGATAGGAAGATAGGAAGATAAGAAGACAAGAAGATAAGAAGCTAGGAAGATAAGAAGCTAGGAAGATAAGAAGCTAGGAAGATAAGAAGACAAGAAGACAGGAAGATAAGAAGACAAGAAGACAAGAAGACAAGAAGATAGGAAGATAGGAAGACAAGAAGACAGGAAGATAAGAAGATAGGAAGACAAGAAGACAAGAAGATAGGAAGATAGGAAGATAAGAAGACAGGAAGATAAGAAGATAGGAAGATAAGAAGACAAGAAGATAGGAAGATAAGAAGACAAGAAGATAGGAAGATAAGAAGACAAGAAGATAGGAAGATAAGAAGATAAGACGGCAGGAAGATAAGAAGATAAGAAGACAAGAAGACAAGAAGACAAGAAGATAAGAAGATAGGAAGACAAGAAGATAGGAAGATAAGAAGATAGGAAGATAGGAAGATAGGAAGATAAGAAGATAAGAAGACAAGAAGACAAGAAGATACGAAGATAAGAAGACAAGAAGATAGGAAGATAGGAAGATAAGAAGATAGGAAGATAGGAAGGTAAGAAGACAAGAAGATAGGAAGATAAGAAGATAAGAAGATAGGAAGATAAGAAGACAAGAAGATAGGAAGATAAGAAGATAGGAAGACAAGAAGATAGGAAGATAAGAAGATAAGAATATAGGGAGATAAGAAGACAAGAAGATAGGAAGATAGGAAGATAAGAAGATAAGAAGATAGGAAGATAGGAAGATAAGAAGATAGGAAGATAAGAAGCTAGGAAGATAAGAAGATAGGAAGATAAGAAGACAAGAAGATAGGAAGATAAGAAGACAAGAAGATAAGAAGATAGGAAGATAAGAAGACAAGAAGATAGGAAGATAAGAAGATAGGAAGATAGGAAGACAAGAAGACAGGAAGATAGGAAGATAGGAAGATAAGAAGACAGGAAGATAAGAAGATAGGAAGATAAGAAGACAAGAAGATAGGAAGATAAGAAGATAAGAAGATAGGAAGATAGGAAGATAAGAAGACAAGAAGATAGGAAGATAAGAAGATAAGAAGATAGGAAGATAGGAAGATAAGAAGATAGGAAGATAAGAAGATAGGAAGATAAGAAGATAGGAAGATAAGAAGACAAGAAGATAGGAAGATAAGAAGACAAGAAGATAGGAAGATAAGAAGATAAGAAGATAGGAAGATAGGAAGATAAGAAGACAAGAAGACAAGAAGATAGGAAGACAAGAAGATAGGAAGATAAGGAGACAAGAAGACAAGAAGATAGGAAGACAAGAAGATAGGAAGGTAAGAAGACAAGAAGATAAGAAGCTAGGAAGATAAGAAGATAGGAAGATAAGAAGACAAGAAGATAAGAAGATAGGAAGATAAGAAGACAAGAAGATAGTAAGATAAGAAGATAGGAAGATAAGAAGATAGGAAGATAAGAAGGTAGGAAGATAAGAAGATAGGAAGACAAGAAGATAGGAAGACAAGAAGATAGGAAGATAAGAAGATAAGAAGATAGGAAGATAAGAAGATAGGAAGATAAGAAGATAGGAAGATAAGAAGATAAGAAGATAGGGAGATAAGAAGATAAGAAGATAGGAAGATAAGAAGATAGGAAGATAAGAAGATAGGAAGATAGGAAGATAAGAAGACAAGAAGACAAGAAGACAAGAAGATAGGAATATAAGAAGATAAGAAGATAAGAAGATAGGAAGATCGGAAGATAGGAAGATAGGAAGATAAGAAGATAGGAAGATAAGAAGGTAGGAAGATAAGAAGATAGGAAGACAAGAAGATAGGAAGATAAGAAGATAGGAAGGTTAAGAAGATAAGAAGATAGGAAGATAAGAAGATAAGAAGATAGGAAGATAAGAAGATAGGAAGGTAAGAAGATAAGAAGATAGGGAGATAAGAAGATAAGAAGATAGGAAGATAAGAAGATAGGAAGATAAGAAGATAAGAAGATAAGAAGACAAGAAGACAAGAAGATAAGAAGATAAGAAGATAGGAAGATCGGAAGGTAGGAAGTTAGGAAGATAAGAAGATAAGAAGATAGGAAGATAGGAAGATAAGAAAATAGGAAGATAGGAAGATAAGAAGATAGGAAGATACGAAGCTAGGAAGATAGGAGGATAGGAATATAAGAAGATAAGAAGATAGGAAGATCGGAAGGTAGGAAGTTAGGAAGATAAGAAGATAAGAAGATAAGAAGATAAGAAGATAGGAAGATAGGAAGATAGGAATATAAGAAGATAAGAAGATAAGAAGATAGGAAGATAAGAAGATAGGAAGATAAGAAGACAAGAAGATAGGAAGATAAGAAGATAGGAAGATACGAAGACAAGACGATAGGAAGATAGGAAGATAAGAAAATAGGAAGATAGGAAGATAAGAAGATAGGAAGATAAGAAGATAGGAAGATAAGAAGACAAGAAGATATGAAGATAAGAAGATAGGAAGATAAGAAGATAGGAAGATAGGAAGATAGGAAGATAAGAAGACAAGAAGACAAGAAGATAAGAAGATAGGAAGATAAGAAGATAAGAAGATAGGGAGATAGGAAGATAGGAAGATAAGAAGATAGGAAGATAAGAAGATAGGAAGATAAGAAGACAAGAAGATAAGAAGATAAGAAGCTAGGAAGATAAGAAGATAGGAAGATAAGAAGACAAGAAGATAGAAGACAAGAAGATAGGAAGATAGGAAGATAAGAAGACAAGAAGATAAGAAGATATGAAGATAGGAAGATAAGAAGACAGGAAGATAAGAAGATAGGAAGATAAGAAGACAAGAAGATAGGAAGATAGGAAGATAAGAAGATAGGAAGATAAGAGGACAAGAAGAAGAAGACAAGAAGACAAGAAGATAGGAAGATAGGAAGACAAGAAGATAGGAAGATAAGAAGATAGGAAGATAGGAAGATAAGAAGATAAGAAGATAAGAAGACAAGAAGACAAGAAGATAGGAAGATAAGAAGATAGGGAGATAGGAAGATAAGAAGATAAGAAGATAGGGAGATAGGAAGATAAGAAGATAAGGAGAGACAAGAAGACAAGAAGATTGGAAGATAAGATAGGAAGATAAGAAGATAGGAAGATAAGAAGATAGGAAGATAGGAAGATAGGAAGACAAGAAGATAGGAAGATAAGAAGATAAGAAGATAGGAAGATAAGAAGACAAGAAGATAGGAAGATAAGAAGATAAGAAGATAGGAAGTTAAGAAGACACGAAGATAGGAAGATAAGAAGATAGGAAGATAGGAAGATAGGAAGACAAGAAGATAGGAAGATAGGAAGATAGGAAGATAAGAAGATAGGAAGATAAGAAGCTAGGAAGATAAGAAGATAGGAAGATAAGAAGACAAGAAGATAGGAAGATAAGAAGATAAGAAGATAGGAAGATAAGAAGACAAGAAGATAGGAAGATAAGAAGATAGGAAGACAAGAAGATAGGAAGATAAGAAGATAAGAATATAGGGAGATAAGAAGACAAGAAGATAGGAAGATAAGAAGATAAGTAGACAAGAAGATAGGAAGATAAGACGATAGGAAGATAGGAAGATAAGAAGATAGGAAGATAAGAAGATAGGAAGATAAGAAGATAGGAAGATAAGAAGACAAGAAGATAGGAAGATAAGAAGACAAGAAGATAGGAAGATAAGAAGATAAGAAGATAGGAAGATAGGAAGATAAGAAGACAAGAAGATAGGAAGACAAGAAGATAGGAAGATAAGGAGACAAGAAGACAAGAAGATAGGAAGATAAGAAGACAAGAAGATAAGAAGATAGGAAGATAAGAAGATAGGAAGATAAGAAGACAAGAAGATAAGAAGATAGGAAGATAAGAAGACAAGAAGATAGTAAGATAAGAAGATAGGAAGATAAGAAGATAGGAAGATAAGAAGGTAGGAAGATAAGAAGATAGGAAGACAAGAAGATAGGAAGATAAGAAGATAGGAAGATAAGAAGATAAGAAGATAGGAAGATAAGAAGATAAGAAGATAGGAAGATAAGAAGATAGGAAGATAAGAAGATAAGAAGATAGGGAGATAAGAAGATAAGAAGATAGGAAGATAAGAAGATAGGAAGATAGGAAGATAAGAAGATAGGAAGACAAGAAGACAAGAAGACAAGAAGATAGGAAGATAAGAAGATAAGAAGATAAGAAGATAAGAAGATAGGAAGATCGGAAGGTAGGAAGATAGGAAGATAAGAAGATAGGAAGATAAGAAGGTAGGAAGATAAGAAGATAGGAAGACAAGAAGATAGGAAGATAAGAAGATAGGAAGGTTAAGAAGATAAGAAGATAGGAAGATAAGAAGATAAGAAGATAGGAAGATAAGAAGATAGGAAGATAAGAAGATAAGAAGATAAGAAGACTAGAAGATAAGAAGATAAGAAGATAAGAAGATAGGAAGATAGGAAGATAAGAAGATAGGAAGACAAGAAGACAAGAAGACAAGAAGATAGGAAGATAAGAAGATAAGAAGATAAGAAGTTAAGAAGATAGGAAGATCGGAAGGTAGGAAGTTAGGAAGATAAGAAGATAAGAAGATAGGAAGATAGGAAGATAAGAAAATAGGAAGATAGGAAGATAAGAAGATAGGAAGATACGAAGCTAGGAAGATAGGAGGATAGGAATATAAGAAGATAAGAAGATAAGAAGATAGGAAGATAAGAAGATAGGAAGATAAGAAGACAAGAAGATAGGAAGATAAGAAGATAGGAAGATAAGAAGATAGGAAGATAGGAAGATAAGAAGATAGGAAGATAGGAAGATAGGAAGATAAGAAGACAAGAAGATAGGAAGGTAAGAAGATAGGAAGATAAGAAGATAGGAAGATAAGAAGATAAGAAGATAGGAAGATAAGAAGACAAGAAGATAAGAAGATAAGAAGCTAGGAAGATAAGAAGATAAGAAGATAGGAAGAAGACAAGAAGAGAAGACAAGAAGATAGGAAGATAAGAAGATAGGAAGATAAGAAGACAAGAAGATAAGAAGATAAGAAGATAGGAAGATAAGAAGATAGGAAGATAAGAAGACAAGAAGATAGGAAGATAAGAAGATAGGAAGATAAGAAGATAGGAAGATAAGAAGACAAGAAGATAAGAAGATAAGAAGCTAGGAAGATAAGAAGATAGGAAGATAAGAAGACAAGAAGATACGAAGACAAGAAGATAGGAAGATAGGAAGATAAGAAGACAAGAAGATAAGAAGATAGGAAGACAAGAAGACAAGAAGATATGAAGATAGGAAGATAAGAAGACAGGAAGATAAGAAGATAGGAAGATAAGAAGACAAGAAGATAGGAAGATAGGAAGATAAGAAGATAGGAAGATAAGAGGACAAGAAGACAAGAAGATAAGAAGACAAGAAGATAGGAAGATAAGAAGATAGGAAGATAGGAAGATAAGAAGGTAGGAAGATAAGAAGATAGGAAGATAAGAAGATAGGAAGATAAGAAGATAAGAAGATAGGAAGATAAGAAGATAGGAGATAGGAAGATAAGAAGATAAGAAGATAGGGAGATAGGAAGATAGGAAGATAAGAAGATAAGGAGATAGGAAGACAAGGAGACAAGAAGATTGGAAGATAAGGAGGTAGGAAGATAAGAAGATAGGAAGATAAGAAGACAAGAAGATAGGAAGATAAGAAGATAGGAAGATAAGAAGATAGGGAGATAGGAAGATAAGAAGATAAGAAGATAGGAAGACAAGAAGACAAGAAGATAGGAAGATAAGAAGATAGGAAGATAAGAATATAGGAAGATAAGAAGACAAGAAGACAAGAAGACAAGACGATAGGAAGATAAGAAGATAAGAAGATAGGAAGATAGGAAGATAAGAAGACAAGAAGATAGGAAGATAAGAAGATAAGAAGATAGGGAGATAGGAAGATAGGGAGATAGGAAGATAGGAAGATAAGAAGATAGGAAGATAAGAAGATAAGAAGATAGGAAGATAGGAAGATAAGAAGATAGGGAGACAAGAAGACAGGAAGATAGGAAGATAAGAAGATAGGAAGATAAGAGGATAGGAAGATAAGAAGACAAGAAGACAGGAAGATAAGAAGATAGGCAGATAGGAAGATAAGACTATAGGAAGATAGGAAGATAAGAAGACAAGAAGATAGGAAGACAAGAAGACAAGAAGATAGGAAGATAAGAAGATAGGAAGACAAGAAGACAAGAAGATAGGAAGATAAGAAGATAGGAAGATAAGAAGACAAGAAGACAAGAAGACAAGAAGATAGGAAGATAAGAAGATAGGAAGATAGGAAGATAGGAAGATAAGAAGATAGGAAGATAAGAAGATAGGAAGATAAGAAGACAAGAAGATAGGAAGATAAGAAGATAGGAAGATAGGAAGATAAGAAGATAGGAAGATAGGAAGATAGGAAGATAGGAAGATAGGAAGATAAGAAGACAAGAAGACAAGAAGATAGGAAGATAAGAAGATAGGAAGATAGGAAGATAAGAAGATAGGAAGATAAGAAGATAGGAAGATAAGAAGATAAGAAGATAGGAAGATAAGAAGATAAGAAGATAGGAAGATAAGAAGATAAGAAGATAGGAAGATAAGAAGATAGGAGGATAAGAAGATAGGAAGATAAGAAGACAAGAGGATAGGAAGATAAGAAGATAAGAAGATAAGAAGCTAGGAAGGTAAGAAGATAGGAAGATAAGAAGACAAGAAGATAAGAAGATAGGAAGATAAGGAAGATACGAAGCTAGGAAGATAGGAGGATAGGAAGATAAGAAGATAGGAAGATAAGAAGACAAGAAGATAAGAAGCTAGGAAGATAAGAAGATAGGAAGATAAGAAGACAAGAAGATAAGAAGATAAGAAGATAAGAAGATAAGAAGCTAGGAAGATAAGAAGATAGGAAGATACGAAGACAAGAAGATATGAAGACAAGAAGATAAGAAGATAAGAAGATAGGAAGATAAGAAGACAAGAAGATAAGAAGCTAGGAAGATAAGAAGATAGGAAGATAAGAAGACAAGAAGATAGGAAGATAAGAAGATAAGAAGATAGGAAGATAAGAAGATAGGAAGATAAGAAGATAGGAAGATAAGAAGACAAGAAGACAAGAAGATAAGAAGATAAGAAGCTAGGAAGATAAGAAGATAGGAAGATACGAAGACAAGAAGATAGGAAGATAATAAGTTAGGAAGATAAGAAGACAAGAAGATAAGAATATAAGAAGCTAGGAAGATAAGGAAGATACGAAGCTAGGAAGATAGGAGGATAGGAATATAAGAAGATAAGAAGATAGGAAGATCGGAAGGTAGGAAGTTAGGAAGATAAGAAGATAGGAAGATAAGAAGATAAGATGATAAGAAGATAGGAAGATAGGAAGATAAGAAAATAGGAAGATAGGAAGATAGGTCTCTTGGCAGAGAGAACAAATGCCCGTGCCATAATTTATGACATAAATGTTTCACTACACAATGTGGAATAGCACTTCATGTTTACTGAAATAATTTCCTTAAATTATTTATGAAAGAAGACTTTTACGGAACAAACGGTAACATTAGCAATTATGTTTGTTTCTAGACTTTACACCCAACTGTAATATGCACAGGTTAACCACAGTGGGTTGTAGAAACGCAGCCTCCTGTGTGATGTTGTTGCGTCGTCACAATCAGTACAGTTATCGCAGAACAGAACAGAGCTGTGAGGTTGGGATTTCAAAATGGCTGCCTTGACTGGGTATACTTCACTTCAGGATAAGTTGTGGCATCGTTCACCGTGACCGGAGTGAATGTAAAGTATGATACTTTTCTCTCCCTCTTCCTTCCTCCTTTACCTCAGATAGCACGACTACTGGTGTCGGCTGTTGTTGTTCATTTAAAGAGCAGTCTTTGTGTTATCAGATTGAGGATGTAAATGTTTCTGTGTACCAAGTGTGAAAACATTATAACTGTCGACTGTGAATTCTGAGCTAGCCAGCAGGGGTTATAATAGCAGTAGCCTTTACCAAAGCCCCCATCCTCCCCCACACACCCACACACACACACACACACACACACACACACACACACACACACACACACACACACACACACACACACACACACACACACACACACACACACACACACACACACACACACACACACACACACACACACACACACACACTAGCTATTTACGCCGACCCTGAAACCCCAAACTACAGCCTTTTAACTGCTGTTTTGTTGTTTATTTACTGTCGTTCTGGAACCAGATAGAGAATCAAAAGAAAACATGTGAGCTAATCATTGGCCAAAGCCTCCTGGACAGACCAACCTATGTAGTTATCTTGTTGCAGGGTATCAAATCTAATTGATTTCCAAGACATTCCCCCCATTGCTTTTAAGCTTCTTTTAAGTGTCTCTTCTTCTATTTTTTTGTTGTTAAAAAATAAATGTAATTTGGGTTTAAAAATGCATTTGTCCCTAAAGGTTTCCAAATTATAGTCCATATACTTAAAAGCAGATGACAAAAAAAAAGGAAATAAACCTTGCATCATCAATCGTTGTAAATTGTTAATTATTATTATTATTTTATTTTATTTACATTTGACGGAAAACACAGACTGGTTCAGGGTTGAAGGGTTTCACAGAGAGACATCCACAGGGGATAAAGTACAAAAGAGCAAAGTCAGAGAGAGATGTGAGATATTCACAGCAGATATCCTCCCTCTACACCTGTATGGTAATAGGACAGACAGACCAACCAAAACAATTGTTAAAGTTTTGTTAAAAATATTTTTTTATATATATTCAAATTCAACTGATAGATTTGTATTTTGTCAGCTTGGCCACCAAGCCCTTTGAGATACGGTCGGATTCTAGTCTAACGCTTCCTTTTTAATGTGTGATGTTATGGTTGTCTGTCTGTTAGAGCAGGGACCTCACGGAGGAGAGAGAGAGAGAGAGAGAGGGGGAGTGAGAGAGAGGGGGAGAGAGAGAGAGAGAGAGAAAGAGAAAGAGGGAGAGAGAGAGAGAGAGAGAGGGGGAGAGAGAGAGAGAAAGAGGGAGAGAAAGAGAGAGAGGGGGAGAGAGAGAGAGAGGGGGAGAGAGAGAGAGAGAGAGAGAAAGAGGGAGAGAGAGAGAGAGAGAGAGAGAGAGAGAGAGAGAGAGAGGGAGAGAGAGGGGAGGAGGGAGAGAGAGGGAGAGAGGGAGAGAGAGAGAGAGAGAGAGAGAGAGAGAGAGAGAGAGAGAGAGAGAGAGAGAGAGAGAGAGAGGGGGAGAGAGAGGGGGAGAGAGAGAGAGAGAGAGAGGGAGAGAAATATACAGCGTGGTTATTGTGATACATCTTTAATAAAGATGAAAATAGAACAATATACAAAACAAGAAACCGTGAAAAACCGAAACCAGCCCTATCTGGTGTAACAAACACAAAGACAGGAACAATCACCCACAAACCCCAACACCAAACGGGCTACCTAAATATGGCTCCCAATCAGAGACAATGACTAACACCTGCCTCTGATTGAGAACCATATCAGGCCAAACACATAAACAGACAAACTAGACATCCAACATAGAATGCCCACTCAGATCACACCGTGACCAAACAAAACATAGAACCATACAAAGCAAACTATGGTCAGGGTGTGACAGATCCACAAAGATTTAGAAAACAAACCCGATTTTGATAAACTCCCATATCTACTGGGTGAAATACCATAGTGTGCCATCACAGCAGCAAGATTTGTAACCTGCTGCCACAAGAAAGAACAAACACCATTCTGAATACAACCCATATTTATGTTTATTTATTTTCCCCTTTGTACTTTAACCATTTGCTCATTGTTACAACACTGTATATATACATATTATGACATTTGTAATGACTTTATTCTTTTGAAACTTCTGTATGTGTAATGTTTACTGTTCATTTTTATTGTCTATTTCACTTTTGTATATTATCTACTTCACTTGCTTTGGCAATGTTAACAGTTGAGGGGAACGAGAGGGGGCCTACAGCAGCACCTAGATCTTCTGCACAGATTCTGGCAGACCTGGGCCCTGACAGTCAATCTCAATAAGACTAAAATAATGGTGTTCCAAAAAAGGTCCAGTTGAAATGAACTGAATTGACAGAGCTTAAGACAGAGAGAGACAGAGAGAGACAGAGAGAGAAAGGCCTGTAGTGTTGATGGACCACTGAAATGATCAAATATGGACATCAAATTCTAATTTTACTGAAAAACTCTTTAACATCATCTTTAGCTCTGGCATCTTCCCCAAGTTGGAAGGAAGGACTGATCATCCCAAAACACAGAACAATATACCAAAAAACTACCGTGGAATATGCGTCAACAGTAACCTTGGGAAAATCCTCTGCATTATCATTAACAGCAGACTCGTACATTTCCTCAACGAAAACAATGTACTGAGCAAATGTCAAATTGGCTTTTTACCAAATTACCGTACAACAGACCATGTATTCACCCTGCACACCCTAATTGACAACCAAACAAACCAAAACAAAGGCAAAGTCTTCTCATGCTTTATTGATTTCAAAAAAGCCTTCGACTCAATTTGGCATGAGGGTCTGCTATACAAATTGATGGAAAGTGGTGTTGGGGGTAAAACATACAACATTATAAAATCCATTTACACAAACAACAAGTGTGCGGTTAAAATTGGCAAAAAACACACATTTCTTCACACAGGGCCGTGGGGTGAGACAGGGATGCAGTTTAAGCCCCACCCTCTTAAACATATACATCAACGAACTGGCGAGGGCACTAGAACAGTCTGCAGCACCCGGCCTCACCCTACTAGATTCTGAAGTCAAATGTCTACTGTTTGCTGATGATCTGGTGCCAACCAACCAAGGAGGGCCTACAGCAGCACCTAGATATTCTGCACAGATTCTGCCAGACCTGGGCCCTGACAGTAAATCTCAGTAAGACCAAAATAATGGTGTTCCAAAAAGGTCCAGTCACCAGGACCACAAATACAAATTCCATCTAGACACTGTTGCCCTAGAGCACACAAAAAGCTATACATACCTTGTCCCTATCAGCGCCACAGGTAACTTACACAAAGCTGTGAAAGATCTGAGAGACAAGGCAAGAAGGGCATTCTATGCCATCAAAAGGAACATAAATTTCAACATACCAATTAGGATTTGGCTAAAAATACTTGAATCAGTCATAGAGCCCATTGCCCTTTATGGTTGTGAGGTCTGGGGTCCGCTCACCAACCAAGACTTCACAAAATGGGACAAACACCAAATTGAGACTCTGCATGCAGAATTCTGCAAAAAATATCCTCTGTGTACAACGTAGAACACCAAATAATGCATGCAGAGCAGAATTAGGCCGATACCCACTAATTATCAAAATCCAGAAAAGAGCCGTTAAATTCTACAACCACCTAAAAGGAAGCGATTCCCAAACCTTCCATAACAAAGCCATCACCTACAGAGAGATGAACCTGGAGAAGAGTCCCCTAAGCAAGCTGGTTCTGGGGCTCTGTTCACAAACACAAACACACCCTACAGAGCCCCAGGACAGCAGTACAATTAGACCCAACCAAATCACGAGAAAACCAAAAGAGAATTACTTGACACATTGGAAAGAATTAACAAAAAAACAGAGCAAACTAGAATGCTATTTGTCCCTAAACATAGAGTACACAGTGGCAGAATACCTGACCACTGTGACTGACCCAAAATTAAGGAAAGCTTTGACTATGTACAGACTCAGTGAGCATAGCCTTGCTATTGAGAAAGGCCGCCGTAGGCAGACATGGCTCTCAAGAGAACCTAGTAGTTGTAGTTATTTGTACGTATTATGGATCCCCATTAGCTGCTGCCAAAGCAGGAACTTTTCTTGGGTGTCCGAGCTGTGTGCCAGTAGTATAGACAGAGAGTTTGGTGCATTCAACATGTCAATACCTCTCATAAATAAAAGTAGTGATGAAGTCAATCTCTCCTCCACTTTCAGCCAGGAGAGATTGACATGCAAATTATTAATATTAGCTCTCTGTGTACATTCAAGGGCCAGCTGTGCTGCTCTGTTTTGAGCCAATTGCAATTTTACTATGTCCTTTTTTTGTGGCATCTGTCCACACGACTGAACAGTAGAAACATTTTAGAAATATTTAGGGCTAACTTATTCCTTGCCACCCACTCTGAAACTTTGTTGAGTGTTGCAGTCATTTCAGTCTCTGTAGTAGCTGATGTGTTGTGTCATCCACATACATAGACACACTGGCTTTACTCAAAGTCAGTGGCATGTCGTTAGTAAACATTTTAAAAAGCCAGGGGCCTAAACAGCTACCCTGGGGAATTCCTGATTCTAACTGGTTATATTTGATAGGCTTCCATTAAAGAACACCCTCTGTGTTCTGATAGACAAGTAACTCTTTATCCACATTATAACAGGGGGTGTAAAGCCATAACACCCTCTGTGTTCTGTTAGACAGCTAACTCTTTATCCACATTATAGCAGGGGGTGTAAAGCCATAACACCCTCTGTGTTCTGTTAGACAGCTAACTCTTTATCCACATTATAGCAGGGGGTGTAAAGCCATAACACCCTCTGTGTTCTGATAGACAAGTAACTCTTTATCCACATTATAGCAGGGGGTGTAAAGTCATAACACCCTCTGTGTTCTGTTAGACAGCTAACTCTTTATCCACATTATAGCAGGGGGTGTAAAGCCACAACACCCTCTGTGTTCTGTTAGACAGCTAACTCTTTATCCACATTATAGCAGGGGGTGTAAAGCCATAACACCCTCTGTGTTCTGATAGACAAGTAACTCTTTATCCACATTATAGCAGGGGGTGTAAAGTCATAACACCCTCTGTGTTCTGTTAGACAGCTAACTCTTTATCCACATTATAGCAGGGGGTGTAAAGCCACAACACGGATGTTTTTCCAGCAGCAGACTATGATCGATAATGTCAAAAGCTGCACTGAAGTCCTCCAAAACAGCCCCTACAATTTTTTTTATCATCAAATTCTCCTCAGCCAATCATCAATCATACGTGTAAGTGCTGTGCCTGTTGAGTGTCCTTTCCTATAATCGTGCTGAAATTCTGTTGTCAATTTGTTTACTGTTAAATAGCATTGTATCTGGTCAAACACAATTTTTATCCAGAAGTTTACTATGGGTTGGTAACGGGCTGATTGGTCGACTATTTGAGCCAGTAAAGGCTTTACTATTCTTAGGAATGACTTTAGCTTCCCTTAGATTGAAGATGTGGAAAATAGGAGAGCCAATATGGTCCACTATTATCCTCAGTAAATTTCCGTCCAGATTGTCCGACCCCGGTGGATTTTCACCTTTTCCACACGGGCTTTATGGAATTCAAAGTACAATTCTTGTCTTTTATCATTTGTCCCGATATATCTGGATGTATAGTGTCAGTGTTTGGTTACCGGTATGTCATTCCTAAGTTTGCTTAGGGACTATCTCTGTCT
>NC_056448.1:46276553-46329053 GCF_018296145.1 Oncorhynchus tshawytscha | reverse complement strand
CCCTCTCTACTCTCTTCTATCCCCTCTCTACTCTCTTCTATCCCCTCTCTAGTCTCCTCTCTCCCCTCTCTCCTCTCTACACTCTCTACTCTCATCTCTCCCCTCTCTACTCTCATCTCTCCACTCTCTACTCTCACCCTCTCTACTCTCTTCTCTCCCCTCTCTACTCTCATCTCTCCCCTCTCTACTCTCTTCTCTCCCCTCTCTACTCTCATCTCTCCCCTCTCTACTCTCCTCTCTCCCCTCTCTACTCTCATCTATCCCCTCTCTACTCTCATCTCTCCACTCTCTACTCTCTTCTCTCCCCTCTCTACTCTCTTCTATCCCCTCTCTACTCTCCTCTCTCCCCTCTCTACTCTCCTCTCTCCCCTCTCTACTCTCTTCTCTCCCTCTCTACTCTCTTCTATCCCCTCTCTACTCTCATCTCTC
Source organism: Oncorhynchus tshawytscha (assembly GCF_018296145.1). Lineage (NCBI taxonomy): Eukaryota > Metazoa > Chordata > Actinopteri > Salmoniformes > Salmonidae > Oncorhynchus > Oncorhynchus tshawytscha. The sequence continues at coordinate 46,328,624 of NC_056448.1, read as the reverse complement.
CACTCTCTACTCTCTTCTATCCCCTCTCTCCTCTCTTCTATCCCCTCTCTACTCTCATCTCTCCCTCTCTACTCTCCTCTCTCCCTCTCTAGTCTCCTCTCTCCTCTCTCCCCTCTCTACTCTCCTCTCTCCCCCTCTCTACTCTCCTCTCTCCCTCTCTAATCTCCTCTCTCCCCTCTCTACTCTCCTCTCTCCCCTCTCTCCTCTCTCTCTCTCTCCCTCTCTACTCTCCTCTCTCCCCTCTCTCCTCTCTACACTCTCTACTCTCTTCTATCCCCTCTCTAGTCTCCTCTCTCCCCTCTCTACTCTCCTCTCTCCCTCTCTAGTCTCCTCTCTACCCTCTCTACTCTCCTCTCTCCCCTCTCTACTCTCCTCTCTCCCCTCTCTAGTCTCCTCTCTCCCCTCTCTCTCTCCTCTCTCCCCTCTCTACTCTCCTCTCTCCCTCTCTAGTCTCCTCTCTCCCCTCTCTGCTCTCCTCTCTCCCCTCTGTACTCTCCTCCTCCCCTCTCTCTCTCTCCCTCTCTCCACTCTCTAGTCTCCTCTCTCTCCCTCTCTCTCTCTCTCCTCTCTCCCCTCTCTAGTCTCCTCTCTCCCCTCTCTACTCTCCTCTCTCCCCTCTCTACTCTCCTCTCTCCCCTCTCTACTCTCCTCTCTCCCCTCTCTACTCTCCTCTCTACTACAGGCTTGACCTTAAACAGTGACTTTGACATTTGACCTGATGTTGTGAGCAAAAGCTGCTGATCTGCTGTCTCATCCAAGAGGACGTTTATTCTCCAATGAATAAATTAAATGGATAAGTATCATTATGTAAATTCAGACGTGACAGTGAAACTTTTCACCATCCGTGTGTGAGTAGCATGCTGCATATTTACAGTTATTCCAGTTAGCTGTTGTGCACAACAAGACATTATGCTGAAACTCATGGTTGTACTGCCAGCTGGGGACCTCCCTCCCTCCCTCCCCCCACCACATCTCTGGAGCTGCAGGCCTCAGCTTACCCCCTCCCCTTTCTCCTCTCTTTCATATACAACCTCCTGTCTCGCTCTCTCCCCTCTCTCCTCCTCTCTCCCCTCTCCCCTCTCTCTACTCTCTCTCTCCCTCTCTCTCTCCTCTCTCCCCTCTCTCTCTCCTCTCTCCCCTCTCTACTCTGCTCTCTCCCCTCTCTCCTCTCCTCTCCTCTCTCCCCTCTCTACTCACCTCTCTCTACTCTCTATTCTCCTCTCTCCCCTCTCCTCGCTACCCTCTCTACTCTCCTCTCTCCTCTCTCCCCTCTCTCCTCTCTCCCCCTCTCTACTCTCCTCTCTACCCTCTCTACTCTCCTCTCTCCCCTCTATACTCTCCTCTCTCCCTTCTCTGCTCTCCTCTCTCTCCCCTCTCTACTCTCCTCTTTCCCTCTCTACTCTCCTCTCTCCCCTCTCTTATCTCCTCTCTCCCCTCTCTAGTCTCCTCTCTCCCCTCTCTACTCTCCTCTCTCCCCTCTCTACTCTCCTCGCTCCCTCTCTACTCTCCTCTCTCCCCTCTCTCCTCTCCTCTCTACCCTCTCTACTCTCCTCTCTACCCTCTCTCCTCTCTCTCCTCTCTCTCCTCACCTCTCTACCCTCTCTACTCTCCTCTCCCCCTCTCTACTCTCCTTTCTACCCTCTCTACTCCTCTCTCTCCCTCTCTACTCCCTCTCTCCCTTCTCTGCTCTCCTCTCTCCCGTCTCTACTCTCCTCTCTCCCCTCTCTACTCTCCTCTCTCCCTTCTCTGCTCTCCTCTCTCCCCTCTCTCTCTCCTCTCTCCCCTCTCTACTCTCCTCTCTCCCCTCTCTACTCTCCTCTCTCCCTTCCCTGCTCTCCTCTCACCCTTCCCTACTCTCCTCTCTCCCCTCTCGACTCTCCTCTCTCCCCTCTCTCCTCTCCTCTCCTCTCTACTCTCTCTCCTCTCCTCTCTCTCCTCACCTCTCTACCCTCTCTACTCTCCTCTCCCCCTCTCTACTCTCCTTTCTACCCTCTCCACTCCTCTCACCCTTCCCTACTCTCCTCTCTCCCCCTTATTGACATTGTGCTCTTCTGAGATGTTTTCCTGTCTGGTTGTAGTGATAATGGTGATGCAGGGGTGGACTGGCCATCTGGCATTTTTGGCAAATGCCAGAAGAACTGGTCAATTTTTTGCCGTGTGGGCCTGTCTAACTTTTTTTTTCTTTAGCAAAATTATCATTATCTTGCTGATAATGCGGGCCTCAAGGGGAAAAAAACCTGGGCCACTGTGATGGAAATGCCATAGACGATTTGGGGAACACTGGGTGGTGGAGTTGGGGAACACTGGGTGGTGGAGTTGGGGAACACTGGGTGGTGGAGTTGGGGAACACTGGGTGGTGGAGTTGGGGAACACTGGGTGGTGGAGTTGGGGAACACTGGGTGGTGGAGTTGGGGAACACTGGGTGGTGGAGTTGGGGAACACTGGGGTGGTGGAGTTGGGGAACACTGGGTGGTGGAGTTGGGGAACACTGGGTGGTGGAGTTGGGGAACACTGGGTGGTGGAGTTGGGAACACTGGGTGGTGGAGTTGGGGAACACTGGGTGGTGGAGTTGGGGAACACTGGGTGGTGGAGTTGGGGAACACTGGGTGGTGGAGTTGGGGAACACTGGGTGGTGGAGTTGGGGAACACTGGGTGGTGGAGTTGGGGAACACTGGGTGTGATGATGGGGAACGTTGTGTGGGCTGATTCACACACAATGGCGTCTCACAGTTCCACTTGTAGGAAGCCATATTTGCTCAGGCAAGAAAGGTACACTGAGTCAAATCTGTCATGTCAGTCTGTGACAGCTGCTGTCTACCGGGAAAGAGTTAGGCCAGCCCTGCTTCCTCAGTCACCCTCTCTTCTCTTCTCCTCTCCTCTCCTCTCCTCTCCCTCCTCTCCCTCTCCTCTCCTCTCCTCTCCTCCTCTCCTCTCCTCTCTCTCTCCTCTCCTCTCCTCTCCTCTCCTCTCCTCTCCTCTCCTCTCTCTCTCTCCTCTCTCTCCCTCTCTCTCCTCTCTACTCTCCTCTGTCCTCTCTCTCTCTCTCTCTCCCTCTCTCCTCTCTCCCCTCTCTACTCTCCTCTCATCCCTCTCTCCTCTCCTCCACATTGCTACAGACAGCTGCTGTCTACCGGGAAAGAGTTAGGCCAGCCCTGCTTCCTCAGTCACCCTCTCCTCTCCTCTCCTCTCCTCTCCTCTCCTCTCCCTCTCCTCTCCTCTCTTCCTCTCCTCTCCTCTCCTCTCCTCTCCTCTCCTCTCCTCTCCTCTCTCTCTCCTCTCCTCTCCTCTCCTCTCCTCTCCTCTCCTCTCCTCTCCTCTCCTCTCCTCTCATCCCTCTCTCCTCTCATCCACAGTGCTACAGACAGCTGCAGCTCATTAGGAGGGCAGGTATGGATTCCACCCGCCTTCCGCCCACCATTCCCCTCACAGAGGTGCCCACTCCAGGGAGAGAGAGCTGTGCTTGGCTGGCACACACCTGGGGTATGGCATATATTATATCAACACTAATACATACCAGACATTTATCTGTCTGCCTGTCTGCCTGTCTGTCTGTCTGTCTGTCTTTCTGTCTCCCTTTCTCTCTCTCTGTCTCCTCTGTCTCTCTCTCTCTCTCTCTCTCTCTCCCTCTCTCTCTCTCTCTCTCTCTCTCTCTCTCTCTCTCTCTCTCTCTCTCTCTCTTTCTCTCTGTCTCTCTCTCTCTCTCTCTCTCTCTCTCTCTCTCTCTCTCTCTCTCTCTCCTCTCTCTCTCTCTCTCTCTCCCTCTCTCAGCTCTCTCTCTCTGTCTCTCTCTCTCTCTCTCTCTCTCTCTCTCTCTCTGTCTCTGTTTCTCTCTGTTCCTCTCTCTCTGTTCCTCTCTCTCTCTCTCTCTCTCTCTCTCTCTCTCTCTCTGTCTCCCTGTCTCTGTTTCTCTTTGTCTTTCTCTTTTTGTGTGTGCGTTGTCCCCAATTTATACCTATATCATTCTGACCCCTGGCACAGCCAGAGATTAATGTTGTGCCCAGCCGAGGTGCCTGCTCCTCTCTGCCGTGCTGCCACCAGAGACTGTCTGACACCACCCCTTCCACCAGAGACTGTCTGACACCATCCCTTCCACCAGAGACTGTCTGTCACGTACTGACACCATCCCTTCCATGAAGAGACTGTCTGACACCATCCCTTCCATGTAGAGACTGTCTGACACCATCCCTTCCACCAGAGACTGTCTGACACCACCCCTTCCACCAGAGACTGTCTGACACCATCCCTTCCACCAGAGACTGTCTGTCACGTACTGACACCATCCCTTCCATGAAGAGACTGTCTGACACCATCCCTTCCATGTAGAGACTGTCTGACACCATCCCTTCCACCAGAGACTGTCTGACACCATCCCTTCCACCAGAGACTGTCTGACACATCCCTTCCATGTAGAGACTGTCTGACACATCCCTTCCACCAGAGACTGTCTGACACCATCCCTTCCACTAGAGACTGTCTGACACCCCCTGCCACCTGAGACTGTCTGACACCATCCCTTCCATCTAGAGACTGTCTGACACCATCCCTTCCACCAGAGACTGTCTGACACCATCCCTTCCATCTAGAGACTGTCTGACACAATCCCTTCTACCAGAGACTGTGTGTCACCATCCCTTCCATCTAGAGACTGTCTGACACCATCCCTTCCATCTAGAGACTGTCTGACACCATCCCTTCCACCAGAGACTGTCTGACACCATCCCTTCCATCTAGAGACTGTCTGACACCATCCCTTCCATACCAGAGACTGTCTGACACCATCCCTTCCATGTAGAGACTGTCTGACACCATCCCTTCCACAAGAGACTGTCTGACACCATCCCTTCCACTAGAGACTGTCTGACACCATCCCTTCCATGTAGAGACTGTCTGACACCATCCCTTCCACCAGAGACTGTTTGACACCATCCCTTCCATGTAGAGACTGTCTGACACCATCCCTTCCACCAGAGACTGTCTGACACCATCCCTTCCATGTAGAGACTGTCTGACACCATCCCTTCCACCAGAGACTGTCTGACACCATCCCTTCCACCAGAGACTGTCTGACACCATCCTTTCCATATAGAGACTGTCTGACACCATCCCTTCCACTATAGACTGTCTGACACCATCCCTTCCACCAGAGACTGTCTGACACCATCCCTTCCATGAAGAGACTGTCTGACACCATCCTTTCCATGTAGAGACTGTCTGACACAATCCCTTCTACCAGAGACTGTGTGTCACCATCCCTTCCATCTAGAGACTGTCTGACACCATCCCTTCCATCTAGAGACTGTCTGACACCATCCCTTCTACCAGAGACTGTCTGACACCATCCCTTCCACCAGAGACTGTCTGACACCATCCCTTCCATCTAGAGACTGTCTGACACCATCCCTTCTACCAGAGACTGTCTGACACATCCCTTCCATGTAGAGACTGTCTGACACCATCCCTTCCACAAGAGACTGTCTGACACCATCCCTTCCACTAGAGACTGTCTGACACCATCCCTTCCATGTAGAGACTGTCTGACACCATCCCTTCCACCAGAGACTGTTTGACACCATCCCTTCCATGTAGAGACTGTCTGACACCATCCCTTCCATGTAGAGACTGTCTGACACCATCCCTTCCATGTAGAGACTGTCTAACACCATCCCTTCCACCAAAGACTGTCTGACACCATCCCTTCCACCAGAGACTGTCTGACACCATCCTTTCCATATAGAGACTGTCTGACACCATCCCTTCCACTATAGACTGTCTGACACCATCCCTTCCACCAGAGACTGTCTGACACCATCCCTTCCATGAAGAGACTGTCTGACACCATCCTTTCCATGTAGAGACTGTCTGACACCATCCCTTCTACCAGAGACTGTGTGTCACCATCCCTTCCATCCAGAGACTGTCTGACACCATCCCTTCCATCTAGAGACTGTCTGACACCATCCCTTCTACCAGAGACTGTCTGACACCATCCCTTCCACCAGAGACTGTCTGACACCATCCCTTCCACTAGAGACTGTCTGACACCATCCCTTCTACCAGAGACTGTCTGACACATCCCTTCCATGTAGAGACTGTCTGACACCATCCCTTCCACAGAGACTGTCTGACACCATCCCTTCCACTAGAGACTGTCTGACACCATCCCTTCCATGTAGAGACTGTCTGACACCATCCCTTCCACCAGAGACTGTTTGACACCATCCCTTCCATGTAGAGACTGTCTGACACCATCCCTTCCATGTAGAGACTGTCTAACACCATCCCTTCCACCAGAGACTGTCTGACACCATCCCTTCCATGAAGAGACTGTCTGACACCATCCTTTCCATGTAGAGACTGTCTGACACCATCCCTTCCACTAGAGACTGTCTGACACCATCCTTTCCACCAGAGACTGTCTGACACCATCCCTTCCATGAAGAGACTGTCTGACACCATCCTTTCCATGTAGAGACTGTCTGACACCATCCCTTCCATGAAGAGACTGTCTGACACCATCCTTTCCATGTAGAGACTGTCTGATACCATCCCTTCCACAGAGACTGTCTGACACCATCCATTCCATGTAGAGACTGTCTGACACCATCCCTTCCATGAAGAGACTGTCTGACACCATCCCTTCCACTAGAGACTGTCTGACACCATCCCTTCCACTAGAGACTGTCTGACACCATCCCTTCCACTAGAGACTGTCTGACACCATCCCTTCCACTAGAGACTGTCTGACACCATCCTTTCCATGTAGAGACTGTCTGCCACGTGCTCACCACACACTACACACTACACACCACACACCACACACTACACACTACACACTACACACTACACACACACACCACACACTACACACTACACACTACACACTACACACTACACACCACACACCACACACTACACACTACACACTACACACTACACACCACACACACCACACACACCACACTACACACTACACACTACAGACCAACTATCTGCTGACTGATGCACTTCTCATTGTGTGTGTCATTTATGCTAAATATGCATATCTTAATTGCACTATTCAAAATAATTAATAATTAGCTAATATATATATTTTCTCATAATGACAAGGTAAGCAAATAGCTGTGCTGCAATAACAGTACTGACGGGCTCTGGGCCTGAGGAAGTTTGGAGAATTAAATAACAGACTCCCCATTTCCTAATGATCTGTTTTCCATTTTGTAACCCAAACAAAAAGCTACTCTCACATCCTTTTTCCTCCTGGGCGCTGCACGCTTTAAACACTCTTTATGGGGGCTGTGTGGGATGAAGGGATGGGGAGATGGAGGGATGGAGGGATAGAGGGAGAGAGAGGTGGTGGGATGGAGGGATAGAGGGAGAGAGAGGTGGAAGGGATGGAGGGAAAGAGGGATAGAGAGGTGGTGGGATGAAGGGATAGAGGGAGAGAGAGGTGGAGGGATGGAGGGATGGAGGGATGGAGGGATAGAGGTGGAAGGGATGGGGAGATGGAGGGATAGAGGGATAGAGAGGTGGAGGGATGGGGAGATGGAGGGATAGAGGGAGAGAGGTGGAGGGATGGAGGGATGGAGGGATGGAGGGATAGAGGTGGAAGGGATGGGGAGATGGAGGGATAGAGGGAGAGAGAGGTGGAAGGGATGGAGGGAAAGAGGGAGGTGGTGGGATGAAGGGATAGAGGAGATAGAGGTGGAAGGGATGGAGGGATGGAGGGATGGAGGGATAGAGGGAGAGAGAGGTGGAGGATGGAGGGAAAGAGGGATGGAGGGATGGGGGAGAGAGGTGGAGGGATGGAGGGAAAGAGGGATGGAGGGATAGAGGGATGGAGGGATAGAGAGGTGGAGGGATGGAGGGATAGAGGGAGAGAGGTGGAAGGGATGGAGGGACGGAGGGATAGAGGGATAGAGAGGTGGAGGGATGGAGGGATGGAGGGAGAGGGATGAGAGGTGGAGAGGGATGGAGGGATGGAGGGATGGAGGGAAAGAGGGATGGAGGGATAGAGGGGAGAGAGGTGGAGGGATGGAGGGAAAGAGGGATGGAGGGATGGAGAGGTGGAGGGATAGAGGGAGAGAGAGGTGGAGGGATGGAGGGAAAGAGGGATGGAGGGGGAGAGAGAGGTGGAGGGATGGAGGGAAAGAGGGATGGAGGGATAGAGATGGAGGGATAGAGGAGTGGAGGGATGGAGGGATAGAGGGAGAGAGAGGTGGAAGGGATGGAGGGATGGAGGATAGAGAGGTGGAGGGATGGAGGGATGGAGGGATAGAGGGATAGAGAGGTGGAGGGATGGGGAGATGGAGGGATAGAGGGGAGAGAGGTGGAGGGATGGAGGGATGGAGGGATAGAGGGATAGAGAGGTGGAGGGATGGAGGGATGGAGGGATAGAGGGAGAGAGAGGTGGAAGGGATGGAGGGAAAGAGGGAGGGATGGAGGGATAGAGGGAGAGGAGGTGGAAGGGATGGAGGGATGGAGGGATGGAGGGATGGAGGGATAGAGGGATGGAGAGGTGGAGGGATGGAGGGATGGAGGGATAGAGGGATAGAGAGGTGGAGGGATGGAGGGATGGAGGAATGGAGGGATAGAGGGATAGAGAGGTGGAAGGGATGGGGAGATGGAGGGATAGAGGGAGAGAGAGGTGGAGGGATGGAGGGATGGAGGGATGGAGGGATAGAGAGGTGATGAAGGGATAGAGGGAGAGAGAGGTGGAAGGGATGGAGGGATGGAGGGATGGAGGGATAGAGGGATAGAGAGGTGGAAGGGATGGGGAGATGGAGGGATAGAGGGGAGGTGGAGGGATGGAGGGATGGAGGGATAGAGGGATAGAGAGGTGGAGGGATGGAGGGATGGAGGGATGGAGGGATGGAGGGAAAGAGGGATAGAGAGGTGGTGGGATGAAGGATAGAGGGAGAGAGAGGTGGAGGGATGGAGGGATGGAGGGATGGAGGGATAGAGGGATAGAGAGGTGGAGGATGGAGGGATGGAGGATGGAGGATAGAGAGGTGGAGGGATGGACGGATGGAGGGATGGAGGGATAGAGGGAGAGAGAGGTGGAAGGGATGGAGGGAAAGAGGGATAGAGAGGTGGTGGGATGAAGGGATGGAGAGGTGGAAGGGATGGAGGGATGGTGGGATGAAGGGATAGAGGGAGAGAGAGGTGGAAGGGATGGAGGGATGGAGGGATGGAGGGATGGAGGGATGGCGGGATGAAGGGATAGGATGGAGGGATGGAGGGATGGAGGGATGGAGGGATGGAGGGAGGTGGAGGGATGGAGGGATGGAGGATAGAGGGAGGGATGGAGGGATAGAGGGATAGAGAGGTGGAGGGATGGAGGGATGGAGGGATAGAGGGATAGAGAGGTGGAGGGATGGAGGGATGGAGGGATAGAGGGATAGAGAGGTGGAGGATGGAGGGATGGAGGGATGGATGGAGGGATAGAGGGAGGAGGTGGAAGGGATGGAGGGAAAGAGGATGGAGGGATGGAGGGATGGAGGGATGAGAGAGGGATGGAGGGATGGAGGGATGGAGGGATGGAGGGAGAGGGAGGTGGAAGGATGGAGGGATGGAGGGATAGAGTCTCTCTCTCTCTCTCTCTCTCTCTCTCTCTCTAGAGAGGTAGAGGGATGGAGGGATGGAGGGATAGAGGGATAGAGAGGTAGAGGGATGGAGGGATGGAGGGATAGAGGGATAGAGAGGTGGAGGGATGGAGGGATAGAGGGATGGAGGGATGGAGGGATGGGGAGATGGAGGATGGAGGGAGAGAGAGGTGGAAGGATGGAGGGATGGAGGGATAGAGGGATAGAGAGGTGGAGGGATGGAGGGATAGAGGGATAGAGAGGTGGAGGGATGGGGAGATGGAGGGATGGAGGGGAGAGAGGTGGAAGGATGGAGGGATGGAGAGAGGTGGAGGGATGGAGGGATAGAGGGATAGAGGGATGGAGGGATGGAGGGATGGAGGGATAGAGGGATGGAGGGATAGAGGGAGAGGAGGTGGAAGGGATGGAGGGAAAGAGGGATGGAGGGATGGAGGGATGGAGAGGTGGAAGGGATGGAGGGAAAGAGGGATGGAGGGATGGAGGGATGGAGGGATAGAGGGATAGAGAGGTGGAGGGATGGAGGGATGGAGGGATAGATGGGGATAGAGGGATAGAGAGGTGGAGGGATGGAGGGATGGAGGGATAGAGGGATAGAGAGGTGGAGGGATGGAGGGATGGAGGGATAAAGGGATGGGGGATAGAGGGAGAGAGAGGTGGAGGGATGGAGGGATGGAGGGATGGAGGGATGGAGGGACAGAGGGAGACTGGAGGTGGAAGGGATGGAGGGATGGAGGGATGGAGGGATGGAGGGAGGAGGGATGGAGGGATGGAGGGATGGAGGGATAGAGGGAGGTAGAGGGATGGAGGGATGGAGGGATAGAGGGATAGAGAGGTAGAGGGATGGAGGGATGGAGGGATAGAGGGGAGGTGGAGGGATGGAGGGATGGGGAGATGGAGGGATGGAGGGAGAGAGAGGTGGAAGGATGGAGGGATGGAGGGATAGAGGGATAGAGAGGTGGAGGGATGGAGTTAGATAGAGGATAGAGGTGGAGGGATGGAGGGATGGAGGGATAAAGGGATGGAGGGATGGAGGTGGGATGGAGGGAAAGAGGGATGGAGGGATGGAGATGGGTGGAGGGATGGAAGGGAGGGAAAGGGATGGAGGGATGGAGGGATGGAGGGATAGAGGGATAGAGAGGGAGGGATGGAGGGATGGAGGGATAGAGGGATAGAGGGATAGAGAGGTGGAGGGATGGAGGGATGGAGGGATGGAGGGATAGAGAGGTGGAGGGATGGAGGGATAAAGGGATGGAGGGATAGAGGGATGGAGGGATGGAGGGATAAAGGGATGGAGGATGGAGGGATAGAGTGATGGAGGGATAGAGGGATGGAGGGACGGAGAGATGGAGGGATAGAGGGATAGAGGGATGGAGAGGTGGAGGGATGGAGGGATAGAGGGATGGAGGGACGGAGGGATGGAGGGATAGAGGGATGGAGGGATAGAGGGAGAGGGATGGAGAGGTGGAGGGATGGAGGGATGGAGGGATGGAGGGATAAAGGGATGGAGGGATGGAGAGGTGGAGGGATGGAGGGATGGGAGACTGAGGGATGGAGGGATGGGGATGGAGGGATGGGAGACTGAGGGATGGAGGGATGGGGGACTGAGGGATGGAGAGATGGAGGGATGGGGGATGGAGGGATGGAGGGATGGAGGGATGGAGGGATGGGGGACTGAGGGATGGAGGGATGGGGGACTGAAGGATGGAGGGATGGAGGGATGGGAGACTGAGGGATAGAGGGATGGAGGGATGGAGGGATGGGGACTGAGGGATGGAGGGATGGAGGGATGAGGGACTGAGGGATGGAGGGATGGGAGACTGAGGGATGGAGGGATAGAGGGATAGAGAGGTGGAGGGATGGAGGGGTGGAGGGATAAAGGGATGGAGGGATGGAGGGACTGAGGGATGGAGGGACTGGACTTTTCACAAATACTTCAATATGCTATATTTAGATATGTTGTCAGAAGAAGGAAGTGATTTGGTAAACAGTAAAGTAATTTGAGATAGGACTAACTACCTTTTTTGTTGTTGGGTACTAAGGCCTATGGGTTCCTGATGCTAGAACAGTGAATGCTGGATGGGTTAAGATATCATCATCAGGTGTATTCGGAAACAACGACTATGACATTACAGCCATGATTACAGCAAAGTAGTTGTAATATCCACCATACTCAACCAACTCTTCCTCTCCCTCTCTCTCTGTCTCTCTCTCTCTCTCTCTCTCTCTCTCTCTCTCTCTCTCTCTCTCTCTCTCTCCCTTCTCTCTCTCTCCTCTCTCTCTCTCTCTATCTCTCCTCTCTCTCTCTCTCTCTCTCTCTCTCTCTCTCTCTCTCTCTCTCTCTCTCTATCTCTGCCTCTCTCTCTCTCTCTCTCTCTCTCTCTCTCTCTCTCTCCCTCTCTCTATCTCTCCCCCTCTCTCTCTCTCTCTCTCTGTCTCTCCCTCCCTCTCTCTCTATCTCTGCCTCTCTCTCTCTCCCTCTCTCTATCTCTGCTCTCTCTCTCTCTCTCTCTCTCTCTCTCTCTCTCCCTCTCTCTCTATCTCTGCCCTCTCTCTCTCTCCCCTCTCTCTCTATCTCTGCCTCTCTCTCCCTCTCTCTATCTCTGCCTCCCTCTCTCTCTCTCTCTCTCTCTCTCTCTCTCTCTCTCTCTCTCCCTCTCTCTATCTCTGCCTCTCTCTCTCTCTCTCTCTCCCTCTCAATTCAATTCAATTCAATTCAATGGCTTTATTGGCATGGGAAACATGTGTTAACATTGCCAAAGCAAGTGAGGTAGACAACATACAAAGTGAATATATAAAGTGAAAAACAACAAAAATTAACAGTAAACATTACACATACAGAAGTTTCAAAACAGTAACAGTATTATATATATATACAGTGTTCTAACAATGTACAAATGGTTAAAGGACACAAGATAAAATAAACAAGCATAAATATGGGTTGTATTTACAATGGTGTTTGTTCTTCACTGGTTGCCCTTTTCTCGTGGCAACAGGTCACAAATCTTGCTGCTGTGATGGCACACTGTGGAATTTCACCCAGTAGATATGGGAGTTTTTCAAAATTGGATTTGTTTTCGAATTCTTTGTGGATCTGTGTAATCTGAGGGAAATATGTCTCTCTAATATGGTCATACATTGGGCAGGAGGTTAGGAAGTGCAGCTCAGTTTCCACCTCATTTTGTGGGCAGTGAGCACATAGCCTGTCTTCTCTTGAGAGCCATGTCTGCCTACGGCGGCCTTTCTCAATAGCAAGGCTATGCTCACTGAGTCTGTACATAGTCAAGGCTTTCCTTAATTTTGGGTCAGTCACAGTGGTCAGGTATTCTGCCGCTGTGTACTCTCTGTGTAGGGCCAAATAGCATTCTAGTTTGCTCTGTTTTTTTGTTAATTCTTTCCAATGTGTTAAGTAGTTATCTTTTTGTTTTCTCATGATTTGGTTGGGTCTAATTGTGCTGCTGTCCTGGGGCTCTGTAGTGTGTGTTTGTGTTTGTGAACAGAGCCCCAGGACCAGCTTGCTTAGGGACTCTTCTCCAGGTTCATCTCTCTGTAGGTGATGGCTTTGTTATGGAAGGTTTGTGAATCGCTTCCTTTTAGGTGGTTGTAGAATTTAACAGCTCTTTTCTGGATTTTGATAATTAGTGGGTATCGGCCTAATTCTGCTCTGCATGCATTATTTGGTGTTCTACGTTGTACACGGAGGATATTTTTGCAGAATTCTGCGTGCAGAGTCTCAATTTGGTGTTTGTCCCATTTTGTGAAGTCTTGGTTGGTGAGCGGACCCCAGACCTCACAACCATAAAGGGCAATGGGCTCTATGACTGATTCAAGTATTTTTAGCCAGATCCTAATTGGTATGTTGAAATTTATGTTTCTTTTGATGGCATAGAATGGCCTCTCTCTATCTCTGCCTCTCTCTCTCTCACTCTCTCTCTCTCTCTCTCTCTCTCTCTCTCTCTCTCTCTCTCTCTCTATCTCTGCCTCTCTCTCTCTCTCTCTCTCTCTCTCTCTATCTCTGCCTCTCCCCTCTCTCTCTCTCTCTCTCTCTCTCTGTCTCTCTCTCTCTCTCCCTCTCTCTCTCTCTCTCTCTCTCTCTCTCTCTCTCTCTCTCTCTCTCTCTCTCTCTCTCTCTCTCTCTCTCTCTCTCTCTCTCTCTCTCTCTAACTGCAGAGAGAAGAACTCCTCTGTAAGTGTTCATTAGCACAGTTGTAGTAAATTACCATCACCTGAATGGCCACTTGATTAATTACACACATGGTTGTATCCTAAAATGGCACTTGATATACAGTGCACCACGTTTGACCACCTTTCAGTATGGTTCTTGGTCAAAAGGTAGTGCACTAAATAGTTAGGGGGTCAACAAGGGTTCTTCTAAGATCCTCAAAGTTCTCTGAAGAAACCTTTGGGGGTTCTTGGAACTGAAAAAAGGTTCTTCCACGAACCCCCATAAGAGATGGGAACCTCCTTAGTTCTTGGGGAGTTCTTTACAGCAACCTAACTGCCCAACTGAAAAATATGTGGATTTGAACATGAGAAAACAGCAACTTAAGATCTCCTCAATATAAGGTTTTTCTCCCTTTTCTAAAATGATATTGTTTAATGACCGTCTATCTTTTCATATTCGTCCAAGTGGCTGTATTTTTTGTCCCTTTTAAAATGTTTTCTAAAACAGAAAATGGACAACATTCAGCGGATTTCAATCAACAGAGGTAAGAATATAGCTGCATATTACCTTATTTTATTTAACAAATTGTTATTTACAATGATGGCCTACCGGGGAACAGTGGGTTAACTGCCTTGTTCAGGGGAACACTGGGTTAACTGCCTTGTTCAGGGGAACAGTGGGTTAACTGCCTTGTTCAGGGGAACAGTGGGTTAACTGCCTTGTTCAGGGGGAACAGTGGGTTAACTGCCTCGTTCAAGGGGAACAGTGGGTTAACTGCCTTGTTCAGGGGAACAGTGGGTTAACTGCCTTGTTCTCAGGGAACAGTGGGTTAACTGCCTTGTTCAGGGGAACAGTGGGTTAACTGCCTTGTTCTCAGGGGAACAGTGGGTTAACTGCCTTGTTCTCAGGGGAACAGTGGGTTAACTGCCTTGTTCAGGGAACAGTGGGTTAACTGCCTTGTTCAGGGGAACAGTGGGTTAACTGCCTTGTTCAGGGAACAGTGGGTTAACTGCCTTGTTCAGGGAACAGTGGGTTAACTGCCTTGTTCAGGGGAACAGTGGGTTAACTGCCTTGTTCTCAGGGGAACAGTGGGTTAACTGCCTTGTTCTCAGGGGAACAGTGGGTTAACTGCCTTGTTCTCAGGGGAACAGTGGGTTAACTGCCTTGTTCAGGGGAACAGTGGGTTAACTGCCTTGTTCAGGGGAACAGTGGGTTAACTGCCTTGTTCTCAGGGGAACAGTGGGTTAACTGCCTTGTTCTCAGGGGAACAGTGGGTTAACTGCCTTGTTCAGGGAACAGTGGGTTAACTGCCTTGTTCAGGGAACAGTGGGTTAACTGCCTTGTTCAGGGGAACAGTGGGTTAACTGCCTTGTTCAGGGGAACAGTGGGTTAACTGCCTTGTTCAGGGGGAACAGTGGGTTAACTGCCTTGTTCAGGGGAACAGTGGGTTAACTGCCTTGTTCAGGGGAACAGTGGGTTAACTGCCTTGTTCAGGGAACAGTGGGTTAACTGCCTTGTTCAGGGGAACAGTGGGTTAACTGCCTTGTTCAGTGGGGGGAACAGTGGGTTAACTGCCTTGTTCAGGGAACAGTGGGTTAACTGCCTTGTTCAGGGGAACAGTGGGTTAACTGCCTTGTTCTCAGGGGAACAGTGGGTTAACTGCCTTGTTCAGGGGAACAGTGGGTTAACTGCCTTGTTCTCAGGGGAACAGTGGGTTAACTGCCTTGTTCTCAGGGGAACAGTGGGTTAACTGCCTTGTTCAGGGGAACAGTGGGTTAACTGCCTTGTTCAGGGGAACAGTGGGTTAACTGCCTTGTTCAGTGGGAACAGTGGGTTAACTGCCTTGTTCAGGGGAACAGTGGGTTAACTGCCTTGTTCAGGGGAACAGTGGGTTAACTGCCTTGTTCTCAGGGAACAGTGGGTTAACTGCCTTGTTCTCAGGGGAACAGTGGGTTAACTGCCTTGTTCTCAGGGGAACAGTGGGTTAACTGCCTTGTTCACTGCCTTGGGGAACAGTGGGTTAACTGCCTTGTTCAGGGGAACAGTGGGTTAACTGCCTTGTTCTCAGGGGAACAGTGGGTTAACTGCCTTGTTCTCAGGGGAACAGTGGGTTAACTGCCTTGTTCAGGGGAACAGTGGGTTAACTGCCTTGTTCAGGGGAACAGTGGGTTAACTGCCTTGTTCAGGGAACAGTGGGTTAACTGCCTTGTTCAGGGGAACAGTGGGTTAACTGCCTTGTTCAGGGAACAGTGGGTTAACTGCCTTGTTCAGGGAACAGTGGGTTAACTGCCTTGTTCAGGGGAACAGTGGGTTAACTGCCTTGTTCAGGGAACAGTGGGTTAACAGTGGGTTAACTGCCTTGTTCAGGGGAACAGTGGGTTAACTGCCTTGTTCAGGGGAACAGTGGGTTAACTGCCTTGTTCAGGGAACAGTGGGTTAACTGCCTTGTTCAGGGGAACAGTGGGTTAACTGCCTTGTTCAGGGGAACAGTGGGTTAACTGCCTTGTTCAGGGGAACAGTGGGTTAACTGCCTTGTTCAGGGAACAGTGGGTTAACTGCCTTGTTCAGGGGAACAGTGGGTTAACTGCCTTGTTCAGGGGAACAGTGGGTTAACTGCCTTGTTCAGGGAACAGTGGGTTAACTGCCTTGTTCAGGGAACAGTGGGTTAACTGCCTTGTTCAGGGAACAGTGGGTTAACTGCCTTGTTCAGGGAACAGTGGGTTAACTGCCTTGTTCAGGGAACAGTGGGTTAACTGCCTTGTTCAGGGGAACAGTGGGTTAACTGCCTTGTTCAGGGAACAGTGGGTTAACTGCCTTGTTCAGGGAACAGTGGGTTAACTGCCTTGTTCAGGGGAACAGTGGGTTAACTGCCTTGTTCAGGGAACAGTGGGTTAACTGCCTTGTTCAGGGAACAGTGGGTTAACTGCCTTGCTCAGGGGAACAGTGGGTTAACTGCCTTGTTCAGGGAACAGTGGGTTAACTGCCTTGTTCAGGGGAACAGTGGGTTAACTGCCTTGTTCAGGGGAACAGTGGGTTAACTGCCTTGTTCAGGGGAACAGTGGGTTAACTGCCTTGTTCAGGGGAACAGTGGGTTAACTGCCTTGTTCAGGGAACAGTGGGTTAACTGCCTTGTTCAGGGAACAGTGGGTTAACTGCCTTGTTCAGGGAACAGTGGGTTAACTGCCTTGTTCAGGGAACAGTGGGTTAACTGCCTTGTTCAGGGGAACAGTGGGTTAACTGCCTTGTTCAGGGGAACAGTGGGTTAACTGCCTTGTTCAGGGAACAGTGGGTTAACTGCCTTGTTCAGGGGAACAGTGGGTTAACTGCCTTGTTCAGGGGAACAGTGGGTTAACTGCCTTGTTCAGGGGAACAGTGGGTTAACTGCCTTGTTCAGGGGAACAGTGGGTTAACTGCCTTGTTCAGGGGAACAGTGGGTTAACTGCCTTGTTCAGGGAACAGTGGGTTAACTGCCTTGTTCAGGGAACAGTGGGTTAACTGCCTTGTTCAGGGGAACAGTGGGTTAACTGCCTTGTTCAGGGAACAGTGGGTTAACTGCCTTGTTCAGGGAACAGTGGGTTAACTGCCTTGTTCACTGCCTTGGGGAACAGTGGGTTAACTGCCTTGTTCAGGGGAACAGTGGGTTAACTGCCTTGTTCAGGGAACAGTGGGTTAACTGCCTTGTTCTCAGGGGAACAGTGGGTTAACTGCCTTGTTCAGGGGAACAGTGGGTTAACTGCCTTGTTCTCAGGGAACAGTGGGTTAACTGCCTTGTTCAGGGGAACAGTGGGTTAACTGCCTTGTTCAGGGAACAGTGGGTTAACTGCCTTGTTCAGGGGAACAGTGGGTTAACTGCCTTGTTCTCACTGCCTTGGGGAACAGTGGGTTAACTGCCTTGTTCAGGGGAACAGTGGGTTAACTGCCTTGTTCTCAGGGGAACAGTGGGTTAACTGCCTTGTTCAGGGGAACAGTGGGTTAACTGCCTTGTTCAGGGGAACAGTGGGTTAACTGCCTTGTTCAGGGAACAGTGGGTTAACTGCCTTGTTCTCAGGGAACAGTGGGTTAACTGCCTTGTTCTCAGGGGAACAGTGGGTTAACTGCCTTGTTCAGGGGAACAGTGGGTTAACTGCCTTGTTCAGGGGAACAGTGGGTTAACTGCCTTGTTCAGGGGAACAGTGGGTTAACTGCCTTGTTCAGGGGAACAGTGGGTTAACTGCCTTGTTCTCAGGGGAACAGTGGGTTAACTGCCTTGTTCTCAGGGGAACAGTGGGTTAACTGCCTTGTTCAGGGGAACAGTGGGTTAACTGCCTTGTTCAGTGGGGGAACAGTGGGTTAACTGCCTTGTTCTCAGGGGAACAGTGGGTTAACTGCCTTGTTTCAGGGGAACAGTGGGTTAACTGCCTTGTTCAGGGGAACAGTGGGTTAACTGCCTTGTTCAGGGGAACAGTGGGTTAACTGCCTTGTTCAGGGGAACAGTGGGTTAACTGCCTTGTTCAGGGGAACAGTGGGTTAACTGCCTTGTTCAGGGGAACAGTGGGTTAACTGCCTTGTTCAGGGGAACAGTGGGTTAACTGCCTTGTTCAGGGGAACAGTGGGTTAACTGCCTTGTTCTCAGGGGAACAGTGGGTTAACTGCCTTGTTCAGGGAACAGTGGGTTAACTGCCTTGTTCAGGGGAACAGTGGGTTAACTGCCTTGTTCAGGGAACAGTGGGTTAACTGCCTTGTTCAGGGGAACAGTGGGTTAACTGCCTTGTTCAGGGAACAGTGGGTTAACTGCCTTGTTCAGGGGAACAGTGGGTTAACTGCCTTGTTCAGGGAACAGTGGGTTAACTGCCTTGTTCAGGGAACAGTGGGTTAACTGCCTTGTTCTCAGGGGAACAGTGGGTTAACTGCCTTGTTCAGGGAACAGTGGGTTAACTGCCTTGTTCAGGGGAACAGTGGGTTAACTGCCTTGTTCAGGGGAACAGTGGGTTAACTGCCTTGTTCAGGGGAACAGTGGGTTAACTGCCTTGTTCAGGGGAACAGTGGGTTAACTGCCTTGTTCAGGGGAACAGTGGGTTAACTGCCTTGTTCAGGGGAACAGTGGGTTAACTGCCTTGCTCAGGGGAACAGTGGGTTAACTGCCTTGTTCAGGGAACAGTGGGTTAACTGCCTTGTTCAGGGAACAGTGGGTTAACTGCCTTGTTCTCAGGGGAACAGTGGGTTAACTGCCTTGTTCAGGGGAACAGTGGGTTAACTGCCTTGTCTCAGGGGAACAGTGGGTTAACTGCCTTGTTCAGGGAACAGTGGGTTAACTGCCTTGTTCAGGGAACAGTGGGTTAACTGCCTTGTTCAGGGGAACAGTGGGTTAACTGCCTTGTTCTCAGGGGAACAGTGGGTTAACTGCCTTGTTCAGGGAACAGTGGGTTAACTGCCTTGTTCTCAGGGGAACAGTGGGTTAACTGCCTTGTTCTCAGGGGAACAGTGGGTTAACTGCCTTGTTCAGGGGAACAGTGGGTTAACTGCCTTGTTCAGGGAACAGTGGGTTAACTGCCTTGTTCTCAGGGAACAGTGGGTTAACTGCCTTGTTCAGGGGAACAGTGGGTTAACTGCCTTGTTCAGGGAACAGTGGGTTAACTGCCTTGTTCAGGGGAACAGTGGGTTAACTGCCTTGTTCAGGGGAACAGTGGGTTAACTGCCTTGCTCAGGGAACAGTGGGTTAACTGCCTTGTTCAGGGGAAAAGTGGGTTAACTGCCTTGTTCAGGGGAACAGTGGGTTAACTGCCTTGTTCAGGGGAACAGTGGGTTAACTGCCTTGTTCAGGGGAACAGTGGGTTAACTGCCTTGTTCTCAGGGGAACAGTGGGTTAACTGCCTTGTTCAGGGAACAGTGGGTTAACTGCCTTGTTCAGGGGAACAGTGGGTTAACTGCCTTGTTCAGGGGAACAGTGGGTTAACTGCCTTGTTCAGGGGAACAGTGGGTTAACTGCCTTGTTCAGGGGAACAGTGGGTTAACTGCCTTGTTCAGGGGAACAGTGGGTTAACTGCCTTGTTCAGGGAACAGTGGGTTAACTGCCTTGTTCAGGGGAACAGTGGGTTAACTGCCTTGTTCAGGGAACAGTGGGTTAACTGCCTTGTTCAGGGGAACAGTGGGTTAACTGCCTTGTTCAGGGAACAGTGGGTTAACTGCCTTGTTCAGGGGAACAGTGGGTTAACTGCCTTGTTCAGGGGAACAGTGGGTTAACTGCCTTGTTCTCAGGGGAACAGTGGGTTAACTGCCTTGTTCAGGGGAACAGTGGGTTAACTGCCTTGTTCTCAGGGGAACAGTGGGTTAACTGCCTTGTTCAGGGGAACAGTGGGTTAACTGCCTTGTTCAGGGGAACAGTGGGTTAACTGCCTTGTTCAGGGGAACAGTGGGTTAACTGCCTTGTTCAGGGGAACAGTGGGTTAACTGCCTTGTTCAGGGGAACAGTGGGTTAACTGCCTTGTTCAGGGGAACAGTGGGTTAACTGCCTTGCTCAGGGGAACAGTGGGTTAACTGCCTTGTTCAGGGGAACAGTGGGTTAACTGCCTTGTTCAGGGGAACAGTGGGTTAACTGCCTTGTTCAGGGAACAGTGGGTTAACTGCCTTGTTCAGGGAACAGTGGGTTAACTGCCTTGTTCAGGGGAACAGTGGGTTAACTGCCTTGTTCAGGGGAACAGTGGGTTAACTGCCTTGTTCAGGGGAACAGTGGGTTAACTGCCTTGTTCAGGGGAACAGTGGGTTAACTGCCTTGTTCAGGGGAACAGTGGGTTAACTGCCTTGCTCAGGGGAACAGTGGGTTAACTGCCTTGTTCAGGGGAACAGTGGGTTAACTGCCTTGTTCAGGGAACAGTGGGAACAGTGGGTTAACTGCCTTGCTCAGGGGAACAGTGGGTTAAACTGCCTTGTTCAGGGAACAGTGGGTTAACTGCCTTGTTCAGGGGAACAGTGGGTTAACTGCCTTGTTCAGGGGAACAGTGGGTTAACTGCCTTGTTCAGGGGAACAGTGGGTTAACTGCCTTGTTCAGGGAACAGTGGGTTAACTGCCTTGCTCAGGGGAACAGTGGGTTAACTGCCTTGTTCAGGGGAAAGTGGGTTAACTGCCTTGTTCAGGGAACAGTGGGTTAACTGCCTTGTTCAGGGAACAGTGGGTTAACTGCCTTGTTGCTCAGGGAACAGTGGGTTAACTGCCTTGTTCAGGGGAACAGTGGGTTAACTGCCTTGTTCAGGGGAACAGTGGGTTAACTGCCTTGTTCAGGGGAACAGTGGGTTAACTGCCTTGTTCAGGGAACAGTGGGTTAACTGCCTTGCTCAGGGAACAGTGGGTTAACTGCCTTGTTCAGGGGAACAGTGGGTTAACTGCCTTGTTCAGGGGAACAGTGGGTTAACTGCCTTGTTCAGGGAACAGTGGGTTAACTGCCTTGTTCAGGGGAACAGTGGGTTAACTGCCTTGTTCAGGGAACAGTGGGTTAACTGCCTTGTTCAGGGGGAACAGTGGGTTAACTGCCTTGTTCAGGGGAACAGTGGGTTAACTGCCTTGCTCAGGGGAACAGTGGGTTAACTGCCTTGTTCAGGGAACAGTGGGTTAACTGCCTTGTTCAGGGGAACAGTGGGTTAACTGCCTTGTTCAGGGGAACAGTGGGTTAACTGCCTTGTTCAGGGGAACAGTGGGTTAACTGCCTTGTTCAGGGAACAGTGGGTTAACTGCCTTGTTCAGGGGAACAGTGGGTTAACTGCCTTGTTCAGGGAACAGTGGGTTAACTGCCTTGTTCAGGGAACAGTGGGTTAACTGCCTTGTTCAGTGGAACAGTGGGTTAACTGCCTTGTTCATGGGAACAGTGGGTTAACTGCCTTGTTCAGGGGAACAGTGGGTTAACTGCCTTGTTCAGGGGAACAGTGGGTTAACTGCCTTGTTCAGGGGAACAGTGGGTTAACTGCCTTGCTCAGGGGAACAGTGGGTTAACTGCCTTGTTCAGGGGAACAGTGGGTTAACTGCCTTGTTCAGGGAACAGTGGGTTAACTGCCTTGTTCAGGGGAACAGTGGGTTAACTGCCTTGTTCAGGGGAACAGTGGGTTAACTGCCTTGTTCAGGGAACAGTGGGTTAACTGCCTTGTTCAGGGGAACAGTGGGTTAACTGCCTTGTTCAGGGGAACAGTGGGTTAACTGCCTTGTTCAGGGGAACAGTGGGTTAACTGCCTTGTTCAGGGAAACAGTGGGTTAACTGCCTTGTTCAGGGGAACAGTGGGTTAACTGCCTTGTTCAGGGGAACAGTGGGTTAACTGCCTTGTTCAGGGGAACAGTGGGTTAACTGCCTTGTTCAGGGAACAGTGGGTTAACTGCCTTGTTCAGGGGAACAGTGGGTTAACTGCCTTGTTCTCAGGGGAACAGTGGGTTAACTGCCTTGTTCAGGGAACAGTGGGTTAACTGCCTTGTTCTCAGGGGAACAGTGGGTTAACTGCCTTGTTCAGGGGAACAGTGGGTTAACTGCCTTGTTCAGCGGAACAGTGGGTTAACTGCCTTGTTCAGGGGAACAGTGGGTTAACTGCCTTGTTCTCAGGGGAACAGTGGGTTAACTGCCTTGTTCAGGGAACAGTGGGTTAACTGCCTTGTTCTCAGGGGAACAGTGGGTTAACTGCCTTGTTCTCAGGGAACAGTGGGTTAACTGCCTTGTTCAGGGGAACAGTGGGTTAACTGCCTTGTTCAGGGGAACAGTGGGTTAACTGCCTTGTTCTCAGGGGAACAGTGGGTTAACTGCCTTGTTCAGGGGAACAGTGGGTTAACTGCCTTGTTCAGGGGAACAGTGGGTTAACTGCCTTGTTCAGGGAACAGTGGGTTAACTGCCTTGTTCAGGGGAACAGTGGGTTAACTGCCTTGTTCAGGGAACAGTGGGTTAACTGCCTTGTTCAGGGGAACAGTGGGTTAACTGCCTTGTTCAGGGAACAGTGGGTTAACTGCCTTGTTCAGGGAACAGTGGGTTAACTGCCTTGTTCAGGGGAACAGTGGGTTAACTGCCTTGTTCTCAGGGGAACAGTGGGTTAACTGCCTTGTTCAGGGAACAGTGGGTTAACTGCCTTGTTCAGGGGAACAGTGGGTTAACTGCCTTGTTCAGGGGAACAGTGGGTTAACTGCCTTGTTCAGGGGAACAGTGGGTTAACTGCCTTGTTCAGGGAACAATTGGGTTAACTGCCTTGCTCAGGGGAACAGTGGGTTAACTGCCTTGTTCAGGGGAACAGTGGGTTAACTGCCTTGTTCAGGGAACAGTGGGTTAACTGCCTTGTTCAGGTGAACAGTGGGTTAACTGCCTTGTTCAGGGGAACAGTGGGTTAACTGCCTTGTTCAGGGAACAGTGGGTTAACTGCCTTGTTCAGGGGAACAGTGGGTTAACTGCCTTGCTCAGGGGAACAGTGGGTTAACTGCCTTGTTCTCAGGGGAACAGTGGGTTAACTGCCTTGTTCAGGGAACAGTGGGTTAACTGCCTTGTCTCAGGGGAACAGTGGGTTAACTGCCTTGTTCAGGGGAACAGTGGGTTAACTGCCTTGTTCAGGGGAACAGTGGGTAAACTGCCTTGTTCAGGGGAACAGTGGGTAAACTGCCTTGTTCAGGGGAACAGTGGGTAAACTGCCTTGTTCAGGGGAACAGTGGGTAAACTGCCTTGTTCAGGGGAACAGTGGGTAAACTGCCTTGTTCAGGGGAACAGTGGGTAAACTGCCTTGTTCAGGGGAACAGTGGGTAAACTGCCTTGTTCAGGGGAACAGTGGGTTAACTGCCTTGCTCAGGGGAACAGTGGGTTAACTGCCTTGTTCAGGGAACAGTGGGTTAACTGCCTTGTTCAGGGGAACAGTGGGTTAACTGCCTTGTTCAGGGAACAGTGGGTTAACTGCCTTGTTCAGGGAACAGTGGGTTAACTGCCTTGTTCAGGGGAACAGTGGGTTAACTGCCTTGTTCAGGGAACAGTGGGTTAACTGCCTTGCTCAGGGAACAGTGGGTTAACTGCCTTGTTCAGGGGAACAGTGGGTTAACTGCCTTGTTCAGGGAACAGTGGGTTAACTGCCTTGCTCAGGGAACAGTGGGTAAACTGCCTTGTTCAGGGGAACAGTGGTTAACTGCCTTGTTCAGGGGAACAGTGGGTTAACTGCCTTGTTCAGGGGAACAGTGGGTTAACTGCCTTGTTCAGGGAACAGTGGGTTAACTGCCTTGTTCAGGGAACAGTGGGTTAACTGCCTTGTTCAGGGGAACAGTGGGTTAACTGCCTTGTTCAGGGGAAAAGTGGGTTAACTGCCTTGTTCAGGGGAACAGTGGGTTAACTGCCTTGTTCAGGGAACAGTGGGTTAACTGCCTTGCTCAGGGGAACAGTGGGTTAACTGCCTTGTTCAGGGGAACAGTGGGTTAACTGCCTTGTTCAGGGAACAGTGGGTTAACTGCCTTGTTCAGGGGAACAGTGGTTAACTGCCTTGTTCAGGGGAACAGTGGGTTAACTGCCTTGCTCAGGGAACAGTGGGTTAACTGCCTTGTTCAGGGGAACAGTGGGTTAACTGCCTTGTTCAGGGGAACAGTGGGTTAACTGCCTTGTTCAGGGGAACAGTGGGTTAACTGCCTTGTTCAGGGGAACAGTGGGTTAACTGCCTTGTTCAGGGAACAGTGGGTTAACTGCCTTGTTCAGGGGGAACAGTGGGTTAACTGCCTTGTTCAGGGGAACAGTGGGTTAACTGCCTTGTTCAGGGGAACAGTGGGTTAACTGCCTTGTTCAGGGGAACAGTGGGTTAACTGCCTTGTTCAGGGGAACAGTGGGTTAACTGCCTTGTTCAGGGAACAGTGGGTTAACTGCCTTGTTCAGGGAAACAGTGGGTTAACTGCCTTGTTCAGGGAACAGTGGGTTAACTGCCTTGTTCAGGGAAAAGTGGGTTAACTGCCTTGTTCAGGGAACAGTGGGTTAACTGCCTTGTTCAGGGGAACAGTGGGTTAACTGCCTTGTTCAGGGAACAGTGGGTTAACTGCCTTGTTCATGGGAACAGTGGGTTAACTGCCTTGTTCAGGGGAACAGTGGGTTAACTGCCTTGTTCAGGGGAACAGTGGGTTAACTGCCTTGTTCAGGGAACAGTGGGTTAACTGCCTTGCTCAGGGAACAGTGGGTTAACTGCCTTGTTCAGGGAACAGTGGGTTAACTGCCTTGTTCAGGGGAACAGTGGGTTAACTGCCTTGTTCAGGGGAACAGTGGGTTAACTGCCTTGTTCAGGGGAACAGTGGGTTAACTGCCTTGTTCAGGGGAACAGTGGGTTAACTGCCTTGTTCAGGGGAACAGTGGGTTAACTGCCTTGTTCAGGGAACAGTGGGTTAACTGCCTTGTTCAGGGAACAGTGGGTTAACTGCCTTGTTCAGGGGAACAGTGGGTTAACTGCCTTGCTCAGGGGAACAGTGGGTTAACTGCCTTGTTCAGGGGAACAGTGGGTTAACTGCCTTGTTCAGGGGAACAGTGGGTTAACTGCCTTGT
Source organism: Oncorhynchus tshawytscha (assembly GCF_018296145.1). Taxonomy (NCBI): domain Eukaryota; kingdom Metazoa; phylum Chordata; class Actinopteri; order Salmoniformes; family Salmonidae; genus Oncorhynchus; species Oncorhynchus tshawytscha. Next base: position 46,303,374 of record NC_056448.1, on the reverse strand, counting down.
TCAGGGGAACAGTGGGTTAACTGCCTTGTTCAGGGAACAGTGGGTTAACTGCCTTGTTCAGGGGAACAGTGGGTTAACTGCCTTGTTCAGGGGAACAGTGGGTTAACTGCCTTGTTCAGGGGAACAGTGGGTTAACTGCCTTGTTCAGGGGAACAGTGGGTTAACTGCCTTGTTCAGGGGAACAGTGGGTTAACTGCCTTGCTCAGGAACAGTGGGTTAACTGCCTTGTTCAGGGAACAGAGGGTTAACTGCCTTGTTCAGGGAACAGTGGGTTAACTGCCTTGTTCAGGGAACAGTGGGTTAACTGCCTTGTCTCAGGGAACAGTGGGTTAACTGCCTTGTTCTCAGGGGAACAGTGGGTTAACTGCCTTGCTCAGGGGAACAGTGGGTTAACTGCCTTGTTCAGGGGAACAGTGGGTTAACTGCCTTGTTCAGGGGAACAGTGGGTTAACTGCCTTGTTCAGGGAACAGTGGGTTAACTGCCTTGTTCAGGGGAACAGTGGGTTAACTGCCTTGTTCTCAGGGGAACAGTGGGTTAACTGCCTTGTTCTCAGGGGAACAGTGGGTTAACTGCCTTGTTCTCAGGGGAACAGTGGGTTAACTGCCTTGTTCTCAGGGGAACAGTGGGTTAACTGCCTTGTTCTCAGGGGAACAGTGGGTTAACTGCCTTGTTCAGGGGAACAGTGGGTTAACTGCCTTGCTCAGGGAACAGTGGGTTAACTGCCTTGTTCAGGGGAACAGTGGGTTAACTGCCTTGCTCAGGGGAACAGTGGGTTAACTGCCTTGTTCAGGGGAACAGTGGGTTTACTGCCTTGCTCAGGGGAACAGTGGGTTAACTGCCTTGTTCAGAGGCAGAACGACAGATTCTTTTATTTTGTCAGCTCAGGGATTTGATCTAGCAACGCTCCCGGTTACTAGTACAACACTCTAACCACTAGACTCCCTGCTGGTTACTGGCCCAACACTCTAACCACTAGACTCCCTGCTGGTTACTAGTCCAACACTCTAACCACTAGGCTACCTGCTGGTTACTAGTCCAACGCTCTAACCACTAGACTCCCTGCTCGTTACTAGTCCAACTCTTTAACTCTAGGCTACCTGCTGGTTACTGACCCAACACTCTAACCACTAGACTACCTGCTGGTTACTGGCCCAACACTCTAACCACTAGACTACCTGCTGGTTACTGACCCAACACTCTAACCACTAGATTACCTGCTGGTTACTGAACCAACACTCTAACCACTAGGCTACCTGCTGGTTACAAGTCCAACACTCTAACCACTAGACTACCTGCTGGTTACTAGTCCAACACTCTAACCACTAGACTACCTGCTGGTTACTAGTCCAACACTCTAACCACTAGACTACCTGCTGGTTACTAGTCCAACGCTCTAACCATTAGGCTACCTGCTGGTTACTATTCCAACGCTCTAACCACTAGACTACCTGCTGGTTACTAGTCCAACGCTCTAACCACTAGGCTACCTGCTGGTTACTAGTCCAACGCTCTAACCACTAGGCTACCTGCTGGTTACTAGTCCAACGCTCTAACCACTAGACTACCTGCTGGTTACTAGTCCAACACTCTAACCACTAGGCTACCTGCTGGTTACTAGTCCAACGCTCTAACCACTAGACTCCCTGCTGGTTACTAGTCGAACACTCTAACCACTAGACTACCTGCTGGTTACTGACCCACACTCTAACCACTAGGCTACCTGCTGGTTACTGACCCAACACTCTAACCACTAGACTACCTGCTGGTTACTGGCCCAACACTCTAACCACTAGACTACCTGCTGGTTACTGGCCCAACACTCTAACCACTAGACTACCTGCTGGTTACTAGTCCAACGCTCTAACCACTAGGCTACCTGCTGGTTACTAGTCCAACGCTCTAACCACTAGACTACCTGCTGGTTACTGGCCCAACACTCTAACCACTAGACTAACTGCTGGTTACTGGCCCAACACTCTAACCACTAGACTACCTGCTGGTTACTAGTCCAACATTCTAACCACTAGACTACCTGCTGGTTACTAGTCCAACGCTCTAACCACTAGGCTACCTGCTGGTTACTAGTCCAACGCTCTAACCACTAGGCTACCTGCTGGTTACTGGCCCAACACTCTAACCACTAGGCTCCCTGCTGGTTACTGGCCCAACACTCTAACCACTAGACTACCTGCTGGTTACTAGTCCAACGCTCTAACCACTAGGCTACCTGCTGGTTACTAGTCCAACATTCTAACCACTAGACTACCTGCTGGTTACTAGTCCAATGCTCTAACCACTAGGCTACCTGCTGGTTACTAGTCCAACGCTCTAACCACTATGCTACCTGCTGGTTACTGACCCAACACTCTAACCACTAGACTACCTGCTGGTTACTAGTCCAACGCTCTAACCACTAGGCTACCTGCTGGTTACTAGTCCAACATTCTAACCACTAGACTACCTGCTGGTTACTAGTCCAACGCTCTAACCACTAGGCTACCTGCTGGTTACTAGTCCAACGCTCTAACCACTAGGCTACCTGCTGGTTACTAGTCCAACATTCTAACCACTAGACTACCTGCTGGTTACTAGTCCAACGCTCTAACCACTAGGCTACCTGCTGGTTACTAGTCCAACGCTCTAACCACTAGACTCCCTGCTGGTTACTAGTCCAACGCTCTAACCACTAGACTACCTGCTGGTTACTAGTCCAACGCTCTAACCACTAGACTCCCTGCTGGTTACTAGTCCAACGCTCTAACCACTAGACTACCTGCTGGTTACTAGTCCAACGCTCTAACCACTAGACTACCTGCTGGTTACTAGTCCAACACTCTAACCACTAGGCTACCTGCTGGTTACTAGTCCAACGCTCTAACCACTAGACTACCTGCTGGTTACTAGTCCAACGCTCTAACCACTAGACTACCTGCTGGTTACTAGTCCAACGCTCTAACCACTAGGCTACCTGCTGGTTACTAGTCCAACGCTCTAACCACTAGACTACCTGCTGGTTACTAGTCCAACGCTCTAACCACTAGACTCCCTGCTGGTTACTAGTCCAACGCTCTAACCACTAGGCTACCTGCTGGTTACTAGTCCAACGCTCTAACCACTAGACTACCTGCTGGTTACTAGTCCAACGCTCTAACCACTAGACTACCTGCTGGTTACTAGTCCAACACTCTAACCACTAGGCTACCTGCTGGTTACTAGTCCAATGCTCTAACCACTAGACTCCCTGCTGGTTACTAGTCCAACGCTCTAACCACTAGACTACCTGCTGGTTACTAGTCCAACGCTCTAACCACTAGGCTACCTGCTGGTTACTAGTCCAACACTCTAACCACTAGACTACCTGCTGGTTACTAGTCCAACGCTCTAACCACTAGACTCCCTGCTGGTTACTAGTCCAACGCTCTAACCACTAGGCTACCTGCTGGTTACTAGTCCAACGCTCTAACCACTAGACTACCTGCTGGTTACTAGTCCAACGCTCTAACCACTAGACTCCCTGCTGGTTACTAGTCCAACGCTCTAACCACTAGGCTACCTGCTGGTTACTAGTCCAACGCTCTAACCACTAGACTACCTGCTGGTTACTAGTCCAACGCTCTAACCACTAGACTCCCTGCTGGTTACTAGTCCAACGCTCTAACCACTAGACTCCCTGCTGGTTACTAGTCCAACGCTCTAACCACTAGACTACCTGCTGGTTACTAGTCCAACGCTCTAACCACTAGGCTACCTGCTGGTTACTAGTCCAACGCTCTAACCACTAGACTCCCTGCTGGTTACTAGTCCAACGCTCTAACCACTAGACTACCTGCTGGTTACTAGTCCAACGCTCTAACCACTAGACTCCCTGCTGGTTACTAGTCTAACGCTCTAACCACTAGGCTACCTGCTGGTTACTAGTCCAACGCTCTAACCACTAGGCTACCTGCTGGTTACTAGTCCAACGCTCTAACCACTAGGCTACCTGCTGGTTACTAGTCCAACGCTCTAACCACTAGGCTACCTGCTGGTTACTAGTCCAACGCTCTAACCACTAGACTCCCTTCTGGTTACTAGTCCAACGCTCTAACCACTAAGCTACCTGCTGGTTACTAGTCCAACGCTCTAACCACTAGGCTACCTGCTGGTTACTAGTCCAACGCTCTAACCACTAGACTCCCTGCTGGTCACTAGTCCAACGCTCTAACCACTAGGCTACCTGCTGGTTACTAGTCCAACACTAACCACTAGGCTACCTGCTGGTTACTAGTCCAACGCTCTAACCACTAGGCTACCTGCTGGTTACTAGTCCAACGCTCTAACCACTAGGCTACCTGCTGGTTACTAGTCCAACGCTCTAACCACTAGGCTACCTGCTGGTTACTAGTCCAACACTCTAACCACTAGGCTACCTGCTGGTTACTAGTCCAACGCTCTAACCACTAGACTACCTGCTGGTTACTAGTCCAACGCTCTAACCACTAAGCTACCTGCTGGTTACTAGTCCAACGCTCTAACCACTAGGCTACCTGCTGGTTACTAGTCCAACGCTCTAACCACTAGACTCCCTGCTGGTTACTAGTCCAACGCTCTAACCACTAGGCTACCTGCTGGTTACTAGTCCAACGCTCTAACCACTAGGCTACCTGCTGGTTACTAGTCCAACACTCTAACCACTAGGCTACCTGCTGGTTACTAGTCCAACGCTCTAACCACTAGGCTACCTGCTGGTTACTAGTCCAACGCTCTAACCAAATCAAATCAAATCAAATCAAATTTTATTTGTCACATACACATGGTTAGCAGATGTTAATGCGAGTGTAGCGAAATGCTTGTGCTTCTAGTTCCGACAATGCAGTAATAACGAGCAAGTAATCTAACTAACAATTCCAAAAAAAAAAACTACTGTCATACACAGTGTAAGGGGATAAAGAATATGTCCATAAGGATATATGAATGAGTGATGGTACAGAGCAGCATAGGCAAGATACAGTAGATGATATCGAGTACAGTATATACCTATGAGATAAGTATGTAAACCAAGTGGCATAGTTAAAGTGGCTAGTGATACATGTATTACATAAGGATGCAGTCGATGATATAGAGTACAGTATCAACGTATGCATATGAGATGAACAATGTAGGGTAAGTAACATTATATAAGGTAGCATTGTTTAAAGTGGCTAGTGATATATTTACATCATTTCCCATCGATTCCCATGATTAAAGTGGCTGGAGTAGAGTCAGTGTCATTGACAGTGTGTTGGCAGTAGCCACTCAATGTTAGTGGTGGCTGTTTAACAGTCTGATGGCCTTGAGATAGAAGCTGTTTTTCAGTCTCTCGGTCCCAGCTTTGATGCACCTGTACTGACCTCGCCTTCTGGATGGCAGCGGGGTGAACAGGCAGTGGCTCGGGTGGTTGATGTCCTTGATGATCTTTATGGCCTTCCTGTAGCATCGGGTGGTGTAGGTGTCCTGGAGGGCAGGTAGTTTGCCCCCGGTGATGCGTTGTGCAGACCTCACTACCCTCTGGAGAGCCTTACGGTTGAGGGCGGTGCAGTTGCCATACCAGGCGGTGATACAGCCCGCCAGGATGCTCTCGATTGTGCATCTGTAGAAGTTTGTGAGTGCTTTTGGTGACAAGCCGAATTTCTTCAGCCTCCTGAGGTTGAAGAGGCGCTGCTGCGCCTTCCTCACGATGCTGTCTGTGTGAGTGGACCAATTCAGTTTGTCTGTGATGTGTATGCCGAGGAACTTAAAACTTGCTACCCTCTCCACTACTGTTCCATCGATGTGGATGGGGGTGTTCCCTCTGCTGTTTCCTGAAGTCCACAATCATCTCCTTAGTTTTGTTGACGTTGACTGTGAGGTTATTTTCCTGACACCACACTCCGAGGGCCCTCACCTCCTCCCTGTAGGCCGTCTCGTCGTTGTTGGTAATCAAGCCTACCACTGTTGTGTCGTCCGCAAACTTGATGATTGAGTTGGAGGCGTGCATGGCCACGCAGTCGTGGGTGAACAGGGAGTACAGGAGAGGGCTCAGAACGCACCCTTGTGGGGCCCCAGTGTTGAGGATCAGCGGGGAGGAGATGTTGTTGCCTACCCTCACCACCTGGGGGCGGCCCGTCAGGAAGTCCAGTACCCAGTTGCACAGGGCGGGGTCGAGACCCAGGGTCTCGAGCTTGATGACGAGCTTGGAGGGTACTATGGTGTTGAATGCCGAGCTGTAGTCGATGAACAGCATTCTCACATAGGTATTCCTCTTGTCCAGATGGGTTAGGGCAGTGTGCAGTGTGGTTGAGATTGCATCGTCTGTGGACCTATTTGGGCGGTAAGCAAATTGGAGTGGGTCAAGGGTGTCAGGTAGGGTGGAGGTGATATGGTCCTTGACTAGTCTCTCAAAGCACTTCATGATGACGGATGTGAGTGCTACGGGCGGTAGTCGTTTAGCTCAGTTACCTTAGCTTTCTTGGGAACAGGAACAATGGTGGCCCTCTTGAAGCATGTGGGAACAGCAGACTGGTATAGGGATTGATTGAATATGTCCGTAAACACACCGGCCAGCTGGTCTGCGCATGCTCTGAGGGCGCGGCTGGGGATGCCGTCTGGGCCTGCAGCCTTGCGAGGGTTAACACGTTTAAATGTCTTACTCACTTCGGCTGCAGTGAAGGAGAGACCGCATGTTTCCGTTGCAGGCCGTGTCAGTGGCACTGTATTGTCCTCAAAGCGGGCAAAAAAGTTATTTAGTCTGCCTGGGAGCAAGACATCCTGGTCCGTGACTGGGCTGGGTTTCTTCCTGTAGTCCGTGATTGACTGTAGACCCTGCCACATACCTCTTGTGTCTGAGCCGTTGAATTGAGATTCTACTTTGTCTCTGTACTGGCGCTTAGCTTGTTTGATAGCCTTGCGGAGGGAATAGCTGCACTGTTTGTAATTCAGTCATGTTACCAGACACCTTGCCCTGATTAAAAGCAGTGGTTCGTGCCTTCAGTTTCACACGAATGCTGCCATCAATCCACGGTTTCTGGTTAGGGAATGTTTTAATCGTTGCTATGGGAACGACATCTTCAACGCACGTTCTAATGAACTCGCACACCGTATCAGCGTATTCGTCAATGTTGTTGTCTGACGCAATACGAAACATCTCCCAGTCCACGTGATGGAAGCAGTCTTGGAGTGTGGAGTCAGCTTGGTCGGACCAGCGTTGGACAGACCTCAGCGTGGGGGCTTCTTGTTTTAGTTTCTGTCTGTAGGCAGGGATCAACAAAATGGAGTCGTGGTCAGCTTTTCCGAAAGGGGGGCGGGGCAGGGCCTTATATGCGTCGCGGAAGTTAGAGTAACAATGATCCAGGGTCTTTCCACCCCTGGTTGCGCAATCGATATGCTGATAAAATTTAGGGAGTCTTGTTTTCAGATTAGCCTTGTTAAAATCCCCAGCTACAATGAATGCAGCCTCCGGATAAATCGTTTCCAGTTTGCAGAGAGTTAAATAAAGTTCGTTCAGAGCCATCGATGTGTCTGCTTGGGGGGGGATATATACGGCTGTGATTATAATCGAAGAGAATTCTCTTGGTAGATAATGCGGTCTACATTTGATTGTGAGGAATTCTAAATCAGGTGAACAGAAGGATTTGAGTTCCTGTATGTTTCTTTCATCACACCATGTCACGTTGGCCATAAGACATATGCCCCCGCCCCTCTTCTTACCAGAAAGATGTTTGTTTCTGTCGGCGCGATGCGTGGAGAAACCCGCTGGCTGCACCGCTTCGGATTGCGTCTCTCCAGTTAGCCATGTTTCCGTGAAGCAGAGAACGTTACAGTCTCTGATGTCCCTCTGGAATGCTACCCTTGCTCGGATTTCATCAACCTTGTTGTCAAGAGACTGGACATTGGCAAGAAGAATGCTAGGGAGTGGTGCACGATGTGCCCGTCTCCGGAGTCTGACCAGAAGACCGCTTCGTTTCCCTCTTTTTCTGAGTCGTTTTTTTTTTTTGGTCGCTGCATGTGATCCACTCGGTTACACTGGTTGTAAGGCAGAACACAGGATCCGCGTCGCGAAAAACATATTCTTGGTCGTACTGATGGTGAGTTGACGCTGATCTTATATTCAGTAGTTCTTGTCGGCTGTATGTAAAGAAACCTAAGATGACCTGGGGTACTAGTGTAAGAAATAACACGTAAAAAAACAAAAAACTGCATAGTTTCCTAGGAACGCGAAGCGAGGCGGCCATCTCTGTCGGCGCCGGAAGTATAGGCACTAGGCTACCTGCTGGTTACTAGTCCAACGCTCTAACCACTAGACTCCCTGCTGGTTACTAGTCCAACACTCTAACCACTAGGCTACCTGCTGGTTACTAGTCCAACGCTCTAACCACTAGGCTACCTGCTGGTTACTAGTCCAACGCTCTAACCACTAGACTCCCTGCTGGTTACTAGTCCAACGCTCTAACCACTAGGCTCCCTGCCGCCACTTATTTGTGTGTGTCTACAGGTATACTGACGAGGAGACAAACAAAAGTATGTACAATTGGTATTGATTTGTCACATAATGTTATGCAGATCATATGTTGGCTATCATCACATTTTTTTTGTGAATGGTACCTCTAAAACTTTGTAGGACTTGATCCCAGCAGCCATCCTCATCCTCCTCCCTGACCTCTTCAACATAGATCCCAGAGGTCTCTTCATTATGGTATGTGTTTTAAAACCGTTGTCAAAAGTTTGTTGATCCTCTGTATAATGATTATTTTTAGTATTCACAGGACTTCACCCTCCCTACAACGCTGATAAATATAACTGGACACCTGTTCGATCACCATGCACTGCAAAATCATTCTGGCTGTAGATAGGGAGAACATCGCCTTATTAACAGACCAGAGGATATACTGAATGAACCTGGAGCTCTGCTGGGAGTCATATTTAGATTTTTGAATTCTGCTTTGCCACTAATATCACAATAAACACTGAGAACTAAAATATTGTGTTATTGTTGTTATTGTTATGCTGATACTAATACTAATACTAATGGGGAGGGGGGAGGGGGGTTCTTATAGAGCATTCCTCACAGTTTCAATTTGAAGAACCCCTAAAAGATCTTCCAGGAACCTTTTCTTTTTAGAGTGTAGGGTGCCATTTGGAACAAGGCCCAGGCTAAAGGGGGTTTCACGATCCCAGGCTAAATGGGGTTTCACGACCCAGGCTAAAGGGGGTGCCACGACCCAGGCTGAAGGGGGTTTCACGACCCAGGCGATCCCATGACCATCTGATCATTTATCACTCCAGTGTTAATCTGCTAAATTGTAATTATTCGCCTACCTCCTCATGCCTTTTGCACACAATGTATATAGACTCTCTTTTTTATTTTTTCTACTGTGTTATTGACTTGTTAATTGTTTCCTCCATGTGTAACTCTGTGTTGTCTGTTCACACTGCTATGCTTTATCTTGGCCAGGTCGCAGTTGCAAATGAGAACTTGTTCTCAACTAGCCTACCTGGTTAAATAAAGGTGAAATAAAATAAATAAATAAATAAAAATAAAGGGGGTTTCACGATCCCAGGCTAAAGGGGGTTTCACGATCCAGGCTAAAGGGGGTTTCACGATCCAGGCTAAAGGGGTTTCACGATCCAGGCTAAAGGGGGTTTCACGATCCCAGGCTAAAGGGTGTTTCACGATCCAGGCTAAAGGGGGTTTCACGACCCAGGCTAAAGGGTGTTTCCAGTAGAGGGTTTAATAATTCATTATAGTAGAAGGCTTGTTCCATCTTAAGGAGTAAGATAAGTGTTTGGTACTTTTAGGAAATAGAGCCATGTTTGATTATCTGTGTTAGATGAATTGATGTGGCTTAGGATGATGTATTACTGTGTTTACTATGGAGACAGACCAGCACAGTAGAATGGTTCACTAGTCTAATGGCTGTTCTGTGTTACTATGGAGACAGACCAGCACAGTAGAATGGTTCACAACTATAATGGCTGTTCTGTGTTACTATGGAGACAGACCAGCACAGTAGAATGGTTCACTAGTCTAATGGCTGTTCTGTGTTACTATGGAGACAGACCAGCACAGTAGAATGGTTCACAACTCTAATGGCTGTTCTGTGTTACTATGGAGACAGACCAGCACAGTAGAATGGTTCACAACTATAATGGCTGTTCTGTGTTACTATGGAGACAGACCAGCACAGTAGAATGGTTCACTAGTCTAATGGCTGTTCTGTGTTGCTATGGAGACAGACCAACACAGTAGAATGGTTCACTAGTCTAATGACTGTTCTGTGTTACTAAGGAGACAGACCAACACAGTAGAATGGTTCATTAGTCTAATGACTGTTCTGTGTTACTATGGTGGTTCACTAGTCTAATGGATGTTCTGTGTTACTATGGAGACAGACCAACACAGTAGAACAGTTCACAACTCTAATGGCTGTTCTGTGTTACTATGGAGACAGACCAACACAGTAGAACGGTTCACAACTCTAATGGCTGTTCTGTGTAACTATGGAGACATGCCAACACAGTAGAACGGTTCAAAACTCTAATGGCTGTTCTGTGTTACTATGGAGACAGACCAACACAGTAGGACAGTTCACAACTCTAATGACTGTTCTGTGTTACTATGGAGACAGACCAACACAGTAGGACAGTTCACAACTCTAATGACTGTTCTGTAAATTAAAAAAATGTCCACATTCGTCATCATTACCTTGACCTGGTAACAACTCCTCCATGCCATCTGCTATTCCTCCAGTCTGTGTGACTTCATCATGATATCTGGAGGGAATTACAGTGTAGTTCATCTATTCAAATTCAAACGAGGTGTTTTCTAACCCTGAGATCATCCGATGTCCAAACCCCAACCATGCTAATTAGTGGGTTGGGTTGGCATTGGATGTGTGGCTGCCATGGTTACCCAGGGTCCCTATAGAAGAGGCCAGGCAACAATGCAGAGGATTAGGATGCAGACCAACAGAGTGTGCGTCCCAAATTAGCTCTGGTCAAAAGTAGTGCACTATATAGGGAATAGGGTGCCATTTGATACTCAAGACCAACAGACTCACAATGGATCACAAGTTAATGGATCTTTTAAGTAGTTTAAGGTGGACTGCTCATGTCTAATATATCTACCCAACACATACAGTATCTTGATTAGACCACCTTAATAGTTTTTTCCCCCATAGCAGTCAAACAAGCTTTGTTTACTGACAGGATTTGGCAGGCGGCCATCTTGTTTCCCTCATTTGCATAAACGCCAAATGGTGCCTGTTTCCTGTAGATCCTCTGTCACACACACACACACACACACACACACACACACACACACACACACACACACACACACACACACACACACACACACACACACACACACACACACACACACACACACACACCCCTTTACTGCCAGAGATGGATATCTGAACCAGTTCTAGATTCATTACAGTTTTTTTCAGTCGATTTACTGCAATTTTCACAAGTATTTGGTGAATTTTCTAAACTCCAAACAGGCTACACTTGTAACGCAGCGAGTTTCATATTCAAAACGTTTCTTTTTAAAGTGTCTTCGTTTTGTTTGAAGACATCTTTCACCAAAACACAACATAATGATATCTTCTGAATTTAGATTAATGTTTCAAAATTGCCCTTTAAATGTAATATGCTACAAATGACAATACATTACACTGCTTTCACTTTAGGCAATACACTACCCGTTAAAATGAACTGAACATCACATCTCAATACACTACCCGTCAAAATGAACTGAACATCACATCACAATACACTACCCGTTAAAATGAACTGAACATCACATCTCAATACACTACCCGTTAAAATGAACTGAACATCACATCTCAATACACTACCCGTTAAAATGAACTGAACATCACATCTCAATACACTACCCATTAAAATGAACTGAACATCACATCTCCATACACTACCCGTTAAAATGAACTGAACATCACATCTCCATACACTACCCGTTAAAATGAAGTGAACATCACATCTCAATACACTACCCGTTAAAATGAACTGAACATCACATCTCCATACACTACCCGTTAAAATGAACTGAACATCACATCTCCATACACTACCCGTTAAAATGAACTGAACATCACATCTCCATACACTACCCGTTAAAATGAACTGAACATCACATCTCCATACACTACCCGTTAAAATGAACTGAACATCACATCTCAATACACTACCCGTTAAAATGAACTGAACATCACATCTCAATACAATACACTGAACATCACATCTCAATACACTATGAACTGAACATCACATCTCAATACACTACCCGTTAAAACGAACTGAACATCACATCTCAATACACTACCCGTTAAAACGAACTGAACATCACATCTCAATACACTACCCGTTAAAACGAACTGAACATCACATCTCAATACACTACCCGTTAAAACAAACTGAACATCACATCTCAATACACTACCCGTTAAAATGAACTGAACATCACATCTCAATACACTACCCGTTAAAATGATCTGAACATCACATCTTAATACACTACCCGTTAAAATGAACTGAACATCACATCTCCATACACTACCCGTTAAAATGAACTGAACATCTCCATACACTACCCGTTAAAATGAACTGAACATCACATCTCCATACACTACCCGTTAAAATGAACTGAACATCACATCTCAATACACTACCCGTTAAAATGAACTGAACATCACATCTCCATACACTACCCGTTAAAATGAACTGAACATCACATCTCAATACACTACCCGTTAAAATGAACTGAACATCACATCTCAATACACTACCCGTTAAAATGAACTGAACATCACATCTCAATACACTACCCGTTAAAATGAACTGAACATCACATCTCCATCATTTCTATCCCAAGGTGAAATCATTGAGGACATCTTTCACAATCATTAACGCAACTAAATAAATAGGTGTACTGTAATCAAAATGACAGAAACATAATGTTGAACAGGCACTAATTAGCATTCAAGCCTGTCTTGAACATTTGGCCCTTTAGGGTCTCATCGACATCGCAGTAAATATCCTCATTGTCCGTGCACCTGTGGAAAAACGTTTTCGCGTCACCGTAGCGAATCAAAGCCTGACGTTGGTCTGGACTGATGTCATTGCATGTCTCATCTGTGGTGTGAACGTGGGTGGTGTGAACGTGGGTGGTGTGTCTCATGGGGTTGGCAATAATACATCTTCTACCTGTATTGTGATCATGTGTTGTATTTTACAGTATTGTAATCACATATTGTATTTTACAGCATTTTATTGTAATCACGTATTGTATTTTACAGTATTGTATTGTACTTATGTCGTGGAGTGGTCCTGTACGTGGCTCAGTTCATAAGAGCATAGCACTGGCAACACCACAGTTGTGGGTTTGATTTCCACTGGGGGTCACATACCGAAATGTGTGGAATCACTGTTGTCACTTCGAATACTGGAACACCTGTTTACCATATAAGGGATACCTTTGAGACATACAGTATATCTCTGATCTTGTCAATTAGATCATTTATTTTTTTAACTTACTGTAAATTAAAATTATGATATTCGTTATCATAATTGTACAAAGAGTTATTTCAGCTTTACAGACAAACATTTTCATTATGTAAACCAATTTAAAATCTCTAGGTTTACCAAAACGGTTTAGTAATCATCATAAGAGCAGTCAGATTAAGTGATAGTAAAATGTATTTTTAAAAAAAGAGAAGAGGATCATAACAAAAGTCATGTGACCATTGCGTTGTGAAAGGCAACTACTTCATACGAACATGTATTGCAATGTGAAACATGAATTTCTAGTTTGGTGTAAAACACTGATTTAATTTTCGTGTAAAAAAACTGTGACTGTATGATTTTGTGTGTTGAACCGATTCAATTGAAAATGTGCTTCGTGTTTTGAAACGACGGCCTTTTCGATGATCTGTCATGAGTTTTGTCCTGAGAGCTGTTGAAGGTTCTCCCTGTTGTCAAGGCGATGAACTCGACACAAACTCTCACAAGCACAGCGTTCATTTAGCCACACCTTCATTTCGTTGATCACTAAACGATGCACTGATCCTGTGTTAAAAAACCCCCCGGGTCAGACAGGAATCTCTTCGCTGCCAGTGATTCAGAGAATTGCCCAGTATTTGAATTGTTTTACTACTACTACTAGCTTACTACTACTACTAGCTTACTACTACTACTAGCTTACTACTACTACTAGCTTACTACTACTACCCCAAGGCTAAATGTACGCAAGATCATTTTTCCTTCTTCACAAGCATCCAAACCAGAAGTCTTTACACATTCTCTTCTTCTTTGTATTACTATCCAACCCAATTCCAGGTACATTAATACTAGAAAAACATGATTAAGTCTAGAGTATTACATCACTACAGTATTACATCACTATAGTATTACATCACTGATAGAACTGTAGAACTCTCGACCTGCCATCTAAGAATTCTTCCCAGACTGTAGGATCCGGAGGAAGTGTTCCGTGTTCTGTGGTTCTGTGTTCTAACACCTTGGAACGTTGACGTTCTCACGCCGAGGTCAATCCAGGGTGTCTTTGTTCCACATGACTGCAGAGGCACTTGAGGGTTTAATTTAATTTAATTGTTTGTGGACTCAGTCATGTGTGACGTTGCGGTCAGTGTTTTTAAATTCTGCGCTGGTTCATTGGCTAAGCATTGTTTAGTTTAACCATTCTTATTTAATTTCTCTCTCTCTCTCTCTCTCTCTCTCTCTCTCTCTCTCTGTCTCTCTCTTTCTCTCTCTCTCTCTCTCTCTCTCTCTCTCTCTCTCTCTCTCTCTCTCTCTCTCTCTCTCTCTCTCAGTATGGCTGAGCTACATACAGTAGAGAGGGCATAGTGCCTGTGGGAGAATGCTCCTTCTAATTGCAGAAGATAATCAGCAGAAGGACATATGGAGCTGTTCTCCAGGCGATTAAGATGAAGAGAGTTTGAACTGGCCCTGTAAAGCCCCATACAGCCCCATACAGCCCCATACAGCCCCATACAGCCCCATACAGCCTCATTCAGCCCCATACAGCCCCATACAGCCCCATACAGCCCCATACAGCCTCATTCAGCCCCATTCAGCCCCATACAGCCCCATACAGCCCCATACAGACCCACACAGCCCCATACAGCCTATACAGCCCCACACAGCCCCATACAGCCCCATACAGCCCCATACAGCCCCATACAGCCCCATACAGCCCTATACAGCCCCATACAGCCTCATCCAGCCCCCATACAGCCCTTTCCAGCCCCACACAGCCCCATACAGCCCCATACAGCCCTATACAGCCCCATACAGCCCCATACAGCCCCATACAGCCTATACAGCCCCATACAGTCTATACAGCCCCATACAGACCTGGTTTCATTTACCCCATGACCTGGTTTCATTTACATGTGACCTGGTTTCATTTACATGTGACCTGGTTTCATTTACATGTGACCTGGTTTCATTTACATGTGACCTGGTTTCATTTACATGTGACCTGGTTTCATTTACATGTGACCTGGTTTCATTTACATGTGACCTGGTTTCATTTACATGTGACCTGGTTTCATTTACATGTGACCTGGTTTCATTTACACGTGACCTGGTTTCATTTACATGTGACCTGGTTCATTTACATGTGACCTGGTTTCATTTTACACATGTGACCTGGTTTCATTTACACGTGACCTGGTTTCATTTACATGTGACCTGGTTTCATTTACATGTGACCTGGGTTCATTTACATGTGACCTGGGTTCATTTACATGTGACCTGGGTTCATTTACATGTGACCTGGTTTCATTTACACGTGTTGTCTCTCTACTGAACCCTTCGCAAAACACACACAAACTCAACTCAGACGCTGTATTCACAGTGACCATACAGAAACTCAGACGCTGTATTCACAGTGACCATACAGAAACTCAGACGCTGTATTCACAGTGACCATACAGAAACTCAGACGCTGTATTCACAGTGACCATACAGAAACTCAGACGCTGTATTCACAGTGACCATACAGAAACTCAGACGCTGTATTCACAGTGACCATACAGAAACTCAGACGCTGTATTCACAGTGACCATACAGAAACTCAGACGCTGTATTCACAGTGACCATACAGAAACTCAGACGCTGTATTCACAGTGACCATACAGAAACTCAGAGTTGAACACGTGTGTGGGCGTGTGTGATACACAGATTTAACAGTGTACTTTTCATTGTCCCCAAGACACTGTTAAGTTGTATCTATGTAAAGTGTTCTTCCTTATCCGTCTGTATTTCTACTGCTTGTGTATTGATTCATGTTAATAATATATTCATTTATTTGAATGATTTAGCCAGATTTCCCTGTAGATAACCTGTTAGGCCAGGTTGTGTGTCATCTGTGTCCCACACGGCAGCTGTGGCGTGTGCGTGTGTGTGTGTGTGTCTGCGTATGTGTGCCAGTGTGTGTGTGTGTGTGTGTGTGTGTGCCTGCGTATGTGTGCCTGTGTGTGTGTGTGCCTGCGTGTGTGTGCCTGTGTGTGTGTGTGCCTGCGTATGTGTGCCAGTGTGTGTGTGTGTGTGTGTGTGTGTGTGCCTGCGTATGTGTGCCTGTGTGTGTGTGCCTGCGTATGTGTGCCATGTGTGTGTGTGTGTGTGTGTGTGTGTGTGCCTGCGTATGTGTGCTTGTGTGTGTGTGTGTGTGCCTGTGTATGTGTGCCTGTGTGTGTGTGTGTGCGTGTATGTGTGTGTGTGTGTGTGCCTGTGTGTGTGTGGGCAGGGTGCAGGTAGGAAAACCTCACACCACCAGGTAGGAAAACCTCACACCACCAGGTAGGAAAACATCACACTACCAGGTAGGAAACATCACACTACCAGGTAGGAAACATCACACAGGTAGGATACATCACACTACCAGGTAGGAAACATCACACTACCAGGTAGGAAACCTCACACTACCAGGTAGGATACATCACACTACCAGGTAGGAAACATCACACTACCAGGTAGGAAACATCACACCACCAGGTAGGAAACATCACACTACCAGGTAGGAAACATCACACCACCAGGTAGGAAACATCACACTACCAGGTATGAAACATCACACTACCAGGTAGGAAACATCACACTACCAGGTAGGAAACCTCACACCACCAGGTAGGAAACATCACACTACCAGGTAGGAAACATCACACTACCAGGAAACATCAAACTACCAGGTAGGAAACCTCACACTACCAGGTAGGAAACATCACACTACCAGGTAGGAAACCATCACACTACCAGGTAGGAAACATCACTACCAGGTAGGAAACCTCACACCACCAGGTAGGAAACATCACACTACCAGGTAGGAAACATCACACTACCAGGTAGGAAACCTCACACTACCAGGTAGGAAACATCACACTACCAGGTAGGAAACCCACACCACCAGGTAGGAAACATCACACTACCAGGTAGGAAACATCACACTACCAGGTAGGAAACATCACACTACCAGGTAGGAAACCTCACACCACCAGGTAGGAAACATCACACTACCAGGTAGGAAACATCACACTACCAGGTAGGAAACATCAAACTACCAGGTAGGAAACCTCACACTACCAGGTAGGAAACATCACACTACCAGGTAGGAACCATCACTACCAGGTAGGAACCATCACACTACCAGGTAGGAAACATCACACTACCAGGTAGGAAACCTCACACCACCAGGTAGGAAACATCACACTACCAGGTAGGAAACCTCACACTACCAGGTAGGAAACATCACACTACCAGGTAGGAAATATCACACTACCAGGTAGGATACATCACACTACCAGGTAGGAAACATCACACTACCAGGTAGGAAACATCACACTACCAGGTAGGAAACATCACACTACCAGGTAGGAACCATCACACTACCAGGTAGGAAACATCACACTACCAGGTAGGAACCATCACACTACCAGGTAGGAAACATCACACTACCAGGTAGGAACCATCACACTACCAGGTAGGAAACATCACACTACCAGGTAGGAAATATCACACTACCAGGTAGGATACATCACACTACCAGGTAGGAAACATCACACTACCAGGTAGGAAACATCACACTACCAGGTAGGAAACATCACACTACCAGGTAGGAAACCTCACACAACCAGGTAGGATACATCACACTACCAGGTAGGAAACATCACACTACCAGGTAGGAAACATCACACCACCAGGTAGGAAACATCACACTACCAGGTAGGAAACATCACACCACCAGGTAGGAAACATCACACACCAGGTAGGAAACCTCACACCACCAGGTAGGAAACATCACACTACCAGGTAGGAAACATCACACTACCAGGTAGGAAACATCACACTACCAGGTAGGAAACATCACACCACCAGGTAGGAAACATCACACTACCAGGTAGGAAACATCACACCACCAGGTAGGAAACATCACACTACCAGGTAGGAAACCTCACACCACCAGGTAGGAAACATCACACTACCAGGTAGGAAACATCACACTACCAGGTAGGAAACATCACACTACCAGGTAGGAAACATCACACCACCAGGTAGGAAACATCACACTACCAGGTAGGAAACCTCACACCACCAGGTAGGAAACATCACACTACCAGGTAGGAAACATCACACTACCAGGTAGGAAACATCACACCACCAGGTAGGAAACATCACACTACCAGGTAGGAAACATCACACCACCAGGTAGGAAACATCACACTACCAGGTAGGAAACCTCACACCACCAGGTAGGAAACCTCACACCACCAGGTAGGAAACATCACACTACCAGGTAGGAAACATTTGTTTGTACTCTTGGTTATGTGTTTCACAGCGAAAGGAATCTGCTGAGTGAGCCAGTGTGTGTGTGTGTGTTGGGTGTTTGGGTGTGTGTGTGGGTGTTTGGGGTGTGTGAGTGTGGGTGTGGGTGTGTGTGTGTGTGTGTGTGGGTGTGTGTTTGGGTGTGTGTGTGTGTGTGTGTGGGTGTTTGGGTGTGTGTGTGGGTGTTTGGGTGTGAGTGTTTGGGTGTGTGTGTGGGTGTTTGGGTGTGTGTGTGGGTGTTTGGGTGTGAGTGTTTGGGTGTGTGTGTGTGGGTGTTTGGGTGTGAGTGTTTGTGTGTGTGTGTGTGTGTGTGTGTGTGGGTGTTTGGGTGTGTGTGTGGGTGTTTGGGTGTGAGTGTTTGGGTGTGTGTGTGGGTGTTTTTGTGGTGTGGGTGTGTGTGTGGGTGTGTGTGTTTGGGTGTGTGTGTGGGTGTTGGGTGTGTGTGTGGGGTGTTTGGGTGTTTGGGTGTGTGTGTGTGGGTGTGTGTGTGGGTGTGTGTGTGGGTGTTTGGGTGTGCGTGTGTGTGTGTGAGTGTTTGGGTGTGTGTGTGGGTGTTTGGGTGTGTGTGTGTGGGTGTGTGTGTGGGTGTGTGTGTGGGCGTGTGTCTGTGTGTGAGGGTGGGTGTGTGTGGGTGTTTGGGTGTGTGTGTGTGTGGGTGTGTGTGTGGGTGCGTGTGTGGGTGTTTGGGTGTGTGTGTGTGGGTGTTTTTTGTGTGTGTGTGGGTGTGGGTGTGTGTGTGGGCGTGTGTCTGTGTGTGAGGGTGGGTGTGTGTGGGCGTGTGTGTGTGGGTGTGCATGTGTGGGCGTGTGTGTGTGTGTCTGGGTGTGTGTGTGGGCGTGTGTGGGTGTATGTGTGGGCGGGTGGGTGTGTGGGTGGGTGTGTGTGTGGACGTGTGTGTGTGTGCGTGTGTGTGGGTGTTTGGGTGTGTGTGTGGGTGTGTGTGTGGGAGTGTGTGTGGGCGTGTGTCTGTGTGTGAGGATGGATGTGTGTGGGTGTGTGTGGGTGTATGTGTGGGCGTGTGTGTGTGGGTGTGTATGTGTGGGCGTGTGTGTGGGTGTGTGTGGGTGTATGTGTGGGCGTGTGTGTGTGGGTGTGTATGTGTGGGCGTGTGTGTGTGTGTGGGTGTGTGTGAGGGCGTGTGTGGGTGTATGTGTGGGCGGGTGTGTGTGTGGGTGTGTGGGCGTGGGTGTGTGTGTGTGGGGGTGTGCATGTGTGTGTGTGTGGGCGTGTGTGGGTGGGTGTGTGTGGGCGTGTGTGTGTGTGGGCGTGTGTGTGTGTTGGGATGTGTGTGTGGACGTGGGTGTGCGTGTGTGGGTGTTTGGGTGTGTGTGGGTGTGTGTGGGTGTGTGTGGGTATGTGTGTGTGTGTGTGTGGGTGTGTGCGAGTGTGTTGGCGTGTGTGTGTGTGTGTGTGTGTGTGTGTGTGTGTGTGTGGGTGTTTGGGTGTGTGTGGGTGTGTTGTGTGGTGTGTGTGTGGGTGTGTGTGTGTGTGTGTGTGTGTGTGTGTGTGTGTGTGTGTGTGTGTGTGTGTGTGTGTGTGTGTGTGTGTGTGTGTGTGTGTGTGTGTGTGTGTGTATGTGTGTGTGTGTGTGTGTGTGTGTGTGTGTGTGTGTGTATGTGTGTGTGTGGGCATGTGTGCTTCTTTCTTTCTCAGGTTGTGAGAACAGCTACCACACCTCACACTGTCCCTCACAGCTGGTCTGGCTGTGTTCTGCTAGGTAGCTGCAGGCTCGTTGATGAGTAGCACAAGGACTACTCTGCATATCGAATAGGATTTTTTTAATGAAGGTAAGTGTGTGTGTTTATACACAATCATATCTGTGTGAAATAACTATGAATATACAGTTGAAGTAGGAAGTTTACATACACCTTAGCCAAATACATTTAAACTCAGTTTATCACAATTCCTGACATTTAATCCAAGTAAAAATTCCCTGTTTTAGGTCAGTTAAGATCACCACTTCATTTTAAGAATGTGAAATGTCAGAATAATAGTAGAGAATGATTTATTTCAGCTTTTATTTCTTTCATCACATTCCCAGTGGGTCAGAAGTTTGCATACACTCAATTAGTATTTGATAGCATTTCCTTTAAATTGTTTTACTTGGGTCAAACTTTTTTGGGTAGCCTTCCACAATCTTCCCACAATAAGTTGGGTGAATTTTGGCCCATTCCTCCTGACAGAGCTGGTGTAACGGAGTCAGGTTTGTAGACCTCCTTGCTCGCACAAGCTTTTTCAGTTCTGCCCACACATTTTCTATAAGTTTGAGGTCAGGGCTTTGTGATGGCCACTCCAATACCTTGACTTTGTTCTCCTTAAGCCATTTTGCCACAACTTTGGAAGTATGCTTGGGGTCATTGTCCATTTGGAAGACCCATTTGCGACCAAGCTTTAACTTCCTGACTGATGTCTTGAGATGTTGCTTCAATATATCCACATAATTTTCCTCCTCATGATGCCATCTATTTTGTGAAGTGCACCAGTCCCTCCTGCAACGAAGCACCCCCACAACATGATGCTGCCACCCCTGTGCTTCACGGTTGGGATGGTGTTCTTTGGCTTGCAAGCCTCCCCCTTTTTCCTCCAAACATACCGATGGTCATTATGGCCAAACTCATCTGATTTTGTTTCATCAGACCAGAGGACATTTCTCCAAAAAGTACGATCTTTGTCCCCATGTGCAGTTGCAAACCGTCGTCTGGCTTTTTATTGGCTGTTTTGGAGCAGTGGCTTCTTCCTTGCTGAGCGGCCTTTCAGGTTATGTCGATATAGGACTCGTTTTACTGTGGATATAGATACTTCTGTACCTGTTTCCTCCAGCATCTTCACAAGGTCCTTTGTTGTTGTTCTGGGATTGATTTGCACTTTTCACACCAAAGTACGTTCATCTCTAAGAGACAGAACACGTCTCCTTCTTGAGCGGTATGACGGCTGCATGGTCTCATGGTGTTTATACTTGCGTACAATTTGTACAAATGAATGTGGGACCTTCAGGTGTTTGGAAATTGCTCCCAAGAATGAACCAGACTTGTGGAGGTCTTTTTCTTTTTGTGTTTGTTTATTCCATATGTAACTCTGTGTTGTTGTTTTTGTGTTTGTTTATTCCATATGTAACTCTGTGTTGTTGTTTTTGTGTTTGTTTATTCCATGTGTAACTCTGTTGTTGTGTTTGTGTTTGTTAATCCTATGTGTAACTCTATGTTGTTGTGTTTGTGTTTGTTAATCCTAGGTGTAACTCTATGTTGTTGTTTTTGTGTTTGTTTATTCCATGTGTAACTCTATGTTGTTGTGTTTTGTTTGTTTGTTTAATGTTTGTGTTTGTTAATCCTATGTGTAACAGCTATTTTCAGGTCTCTCCAGAGATGTTTGATCAGGTTCAAGTCCGGGCTCTGGCTGGGCCACTCAAGGACATTCAGAGACTTGTCCCAAAGCCTTTCCTGCCTTGTCTTGGCTGTGTGCTTAGGGTTGTTGTCCTGTTGGAAGGTGATCCTTCACCCCAGTCTGAGGTCCTGAGCGCTCTGGAGCAGGTTTTCATCAAGGATCTCTGTACTTTGCTTTGTTCATCTTTCCCTCGATCCTGACTAGTCTCCCAGCCCCTGACACTGAAAAAACATCCCCACAGCATGATGCTGCCACCACCATGCTTCACCGTAGGCATGGTGCCAGATTTCCTCCAGACGTGACGCTAGGCATTCAGGCCAAAGAGTTCAATCTTGGTTTCATCCGGTCTGAGTCTTTAGGTGCCTTTTAGCAAACTCCAAGAGGGCTGTCATATGCCTTTTACTGAGGAGTGGCTTCTGTCTGGCCACTCTGCCATAAAGGACTGCTTGTGGATGGTTCTCCCATCTCCACAGACGAACTTTGGAGCACTGTCAGAGCTACCATCGGGTTCTTGGCCACCTCCCTGACCAAGGCCCTTCTCCTTCGATTGCTCAGTCTTGGTGGTTCCAAACTTCTTCCATTTAAGAATGATGGAATGATGGAGGCCACTGTGTTCTTGGGGACCTTCAATGCTGCCAAGATGTGTTGGTACCCTTCCTCAGATCTGTTCCTCGAAACATTCCTGTCTCGGAGCTCTACAGACAATTTCTACGACCAAATTGCTTGACATGCACTGTCAACTGTGGGACCTTATATAAAAACAGGTGTGTACCTTTCCAAATCAGGTCCAATCAATTGAATTTACAGCAGGTGGACTCCAATCAAGTTGTAGAAACGTCTCAAGGATGATCAATGGAAACAGGATGCACCTGAGCTCAATTTCAAGTCTCATAGCAACAGTCTGAATACTTATGTTAATAAGGAATTTGTTTTTTTCATTTATTGTCAATTGCAAAAAAAAAATGGAAAACCTGTTTTGGCTTTATCATTATGGGGTATTGTGTGTCGATTTTTTATTTATTTATCTTTATTTTATTTCAGCTTTATTTAACTAGGTCGGCCAGTTGAGAAGAAGATGGATGTTTTTGGAGTTATTGTTTTAATATATATATTTATTAATATATTTATTTATTCATATATTTATTTATTAATATATTTATTTATTAATATATATATTTATTAATATATTTATTTATTAATATATATATATTTATTAATATATTTATTTATTAATATATATATATTTATTAATATATTTATTTATTAATATATATATTTGTTTTTGAAATTATTTTAAAAATATATGTATTTGTTGTCTAATATCAGAAGGCTCTTTAAAGCGATTTGAGTTGTCAATGTGCCGCTGCGAAAAAAATAAATATATAGTTCATAATTCATGGCTTGGCTTGGTTTCTTTTTAGACAAATGTTGAATAGACATGCAAACAAATTCATTAATGCCGGAAAAGACGTTACTGTCATAAAAAAATAAGAACAATAAATAAAAAATAATAATAAATAATAATAAAATAATACAAATGTAAACAATTAGGCTAAATAAATGGATATTATTTTGTTGGGGTAATGGATTGGCTCTCGGAACTCTTTATGAGGCGGTTTCCATCTTCAATATAATCATTCGTTCAGAAGGTTAAACCCATAGGTCTTAGGCCTGCAGTAAATGAAATGACCAGGTTCATTTTTCATTTGGATATAATAATCCACGCCTTCTGGGAATGTTAGCAAGTCCAAAGGATATGGGTAGAGATAGAAATGTTTCAAAACTATTACAATGGAAATGAACTTTTAATCCATCTGTCTTCATATTTCAAGGCGTATAAGGGTGCAGCTTGGCTTGGACGATACTTTCCCGTCAATCAATCTAATAATAAAAATCTGAAAATCAACCAATGTCTGCCTTGAAATGCTTTATTATCCAAATGTTGAAAGGGAAAGGAGGACACCTAGTCAGTTGTACAACTGAATGCCTTCAATTGAAATGTGTCTTCCGCATTTAACCCAGCCCAGCCGCATTTAACCCAGGTACGACACGCTACAAGCTAAGTACTCTCCAGGCATCTCACATCCTCACCTGCCCTCTCCTGTCGTTTGACCCCACATGGACGACGACAGCTTCAGCTCCCAGCTGTAGAACGGTCGGACGCAGCCTTGTAATGTCCTTTACTCCAGGATAGCACAGGGTTTTGCCTTGGGAACCAAAATGTTTCTCACCACAGAGCGGCCGAGGACGACAGCTGGAGCAATGGCTGAGTTGGTCCAGACTTTTTTTTGCCTCCATTGGTTTCGCAAAACCTTCAAAATCCGAAAGACGGTCCCGATGGAGTCTGAGATAACCTCACGATCCAATGAGGGGTGAGCTCTGCAGTAGAATCCTTAGTGGATGATGAAGGAACCGTCTCCGAGTCTAGAGAGGGAGGCCAGGATGAAGGCGCAGGTCACGACCCCCAATGAGGGGTGCCAGCGAAGGCTGAGGATCTGAGGAGGCCAGGAATGCGCAGGTCTTGAATCGGAAGCCCCCACCAGACGAGGCGCAGCCAGGAGCCCCCAGGCCAGGACGAAGGCGCAGGTCTCGAATCGGAAGCCCCTAGAGAGGGAGGCCAGGATGAAGGCGCAGGTCTTGAATCGGAAGCCCCCCCAGAGGCGCAGGGAGGCCAGGACGAAGGCGCAGGTCTTGAATCGGAAGCCCCCAGAGAGGGAGGCCAGGACGAAGGCACAGGTCTCGAATCGGAAGCCCCCAGAGAGGGAGGCCAGGACGAAGGCGCAGGTCTCGAATCGGAAACCCCCAGGGAAGAAGACGCCGGGACATCTGGATCCAGATTGGAACGGTCGTCGTCTCGGTGGAAGAAGGCGAGGACCAAGGTGCAGCGTGGTAAGTGTTAATGATTTTTAATATAATCAAAACTGAACACTAAACAAAATAACAACTAGGAAGAACGAACAAACGAAACAGTCCTGTCTAGCGATGAACCACAAAACAGAAAATAAACACCCACAAAACACAATCGAAACCAGGCTACCTTAAGTATGGTTCTCAGTCAGGGACAACCAGGCTACCTTAAGTATGGTTCTCAGTCAGGGACAACCAGGCTACCTTAAGTATGGTTCTCAGTCAGGGACAACCAGGCTACCTTAAGTATGGTTCTCAGTCAGGGACAACCAGGCCATGGCTCAGGGACAACCAGGCTACCTTAAGTATGGTTCTCAGTCAGGGACAACCAGGCTACCTTAAGTATGGTTCTCAGTCAGGGACAACCAGGCTACCTTAAGTATGGTTCTCAGTCAGGGACAACCAGGCTATTTAAGTATGGTTCTCAGTCAGGGACAACCAGGCTACCTTAAGTATGGTTCTCAGTCAGGGACAACCAGGCTACCTTAAGTATGGTTCTCAGTCAGGGACAACCAGGCTACCTTAAGTATGGTTCTCAGTCAGGGACAACCAGGCTACCTTAAGTATGGTTCTCAGTCAGGGACAACCAGGCTACTTAAGTATGGTTCTCCTAGGCTACCTAAGTATGGTTCTCAGTCAGGGACAACCAGGCTACCTAAGTATGGTTCTCAGTCAGGGACAACCAGGCTACCCCCACATGGGGACACCAAGTATGGTTCTCAGTCAGGGACAACCAGGCTACCTTAAGTATGGTTCTCAGTCAGGGACAACCAGGCTACCTTAGTATGGTTCTCAGTCAGGGACAACCAGGCTACCTTAAGTATGGTTCTCAGTCAGGGACAACCAGGCTACCTTAAGTATGGTTCTCAGTCAGGGACAACCAGGCTACCTTAAGTATGGTTCTCAGTCAGGGACAACCAGGCTACCTTAAGTATGGTTCTCAGTCAGGGACAACCAGGCTACCTTAAGTATGGTTCTCAGTCAGGGACAACCAGGCTACCAGGCTTAAGTATGGTTCTCAGTCAGGGACAACCAGGCTACCTTAAGTATGGTTCTCAGTCAGGGACAACCAGGCTACCTTAAGTATGGTTCTCAGTCAGGGACAACCAGGCTACCTTAAGTATGGTTCTCAGTCAGGGACAACCAGGCTACCTAAGTATGGTTCTCAGTCAGGGACAACCAGGCTACCTAAGTATGGTTCTCAGTCAGGGACAACCAGGCTACCTTAAGTATGGTTCTCAGTCAGGGACAACCAGGCTACCTTAAGTATGGTTCTCAGTCAGGGACAACCAGGCTACCTAAGTATGGTTCTCTCAGGGACAACCAGGCTACCTTAAGTATGGTTCTCAGTCAGGGACAACCAGGCTACCTAAGTATGGTTCTCAGTCAGGGACAACCAGGCTACCTAAGTATGGTTCTCAGTCAGGGACAACCAGGCTACCTTAAGTATGGTTCTCAGTCAGGGACAACCAGGCTACCTTAAGTATGGTTCTCAGTCAGGTCTTAAGTATGGTTCTCAGTCAGGGACAACCAGGCTACCTTAAGTATGGTTCTCAGTCAGGGACAACCAGGCTACCTTAAGTATGGTTCTCAGTCAGGGACAACCAGGCTACCTTAAGTATGGTTCTCAGTCAGGGACAACCAGGCTACCTTAAGTATGGTTCTCAGTCA
>NC_056448.1:46216553-46271553 GCF_018296145.1 Oncorhynchus tshawytscha | reverse complement strand
ACAATTCACATTCTGACACTCTGAAGGATACAATTGACATTCTGACACTCTGAAGGATACAATTGACATTCTGACAGTCTGAAGGATACCATTCACATTCTGACAGTCTGAAGGATACAATTCACATTCTGACAGTCTGAAGGATACAATTCACATTCTGACAGTCTGAAGGATACAATTGACATTCTGACAGTCTGAAGGATACAATTGACATTCTGACAGTCTGAAGGATACCATTCACATTCTGACAGTCTGAAGGATACAATTCACATTCTGACAGTCTGAAGGATACCATTCACATTCTGACAGTCTGAAGGATACCATTCACATTCTGACAGTCTGAAGGATACAATTCACATTCTGACAGTCTGAAGGATACCATTCACATTCTGACAGTCTGAAGGATACCATTCACATTCTGACACTCTGAAGGATACCATTCACATTCTGACAGTCTGAAGGATACAATTCACATTCTGACAGTCTGAAGGATACAATTCACATTCTGACAGTCTGAAGGATACCATTCACATTCTGACATTCTGAAGGATACCATTCACATTCTGACAGTCTGAAGGATACCATTCACATTCTGACAGTCTGAAGGATACCATTCACATTCTGACAGTCTGAAGGATACCATTCACATTCTGACAGTCTGAAGGATACAATTCACATTCTGACAGTCTGAAGGATACAATTCACATTCTGACAGTCTGAAGGATACAATTCACATTCTGACAGTCTGAAGGATACAATTCACATTCTGACAGTCTGAAGGATACCATTCACATTCTGACAGTCTGAAGGATACCATTCACATTCTGACAGTCTGAAGGATACAATTCACATTCTGACAGTCTGAAGGATACAATTCACATTCTGACAGTCTGAAGGATACAATTCACATTCTGACAGTCTGAAGGATACCATCCACATTCTGACAGTCTGAAGGATACCATTAACATTCTGACAGTCTGAAGGATACCATTCACATTCTGACAGTCTGAAGGATACCATTCACATTCTGACAGTCTGAAGGATACAATTCACATTCTGACAGTCTGAAGGATACAATTCACATTCTGACAGTCTGAAGGATACAATTCACATTCTGACAGTCTGAAGGATACAATTCACATTCTGACAGTCTGAAGGATACCATTCACATTCTGACAGTCTGAAGGATACCATTCACATTCTGACAGTCTGAAGGATACCATCCACATTCTGACAGTTTAACCATTAACATTCTGACACTCTGAAGGATACCATTCACATTCTGACAGTCTGAAGGATACCATTCACATTCTGACAGTCTGAAGGATACCATTCACATTCTGACAGTCTGAAGGATACCATCCACATTCTGACAGTTTAACCATTAACATTCTGACAGTCTGAAGGATACCATTCACATTCTGACAGTCTGAAGGATACCATTCACATTCTGACAGTCTGAAGGATACCATTCACATTCTGACAGTCTGAAGGATACAATTCACATTCTGACACTCTGAAGGATACAATTGACATTCTGACAGTCTGAAGGATACCATTCACATTCTGACAGTCTGAAGGATACAATTCACATTCTGACACTCTGAAGGATACAATTGACATTCTGACAGTCTGAAGGATACAATTGACATTCTGACACTGAAGGATACAATTGACATTCTGACAGTCTGAAGGATACAATTGACATTCTGACAGTCTGAAGGATACAATTCACATTCTGACAGTCTGAAGGATACAATTCACATTCTGACAGTCTGAAGGATACAATTCACATTCTGACAGTCTGAAGGATACCATTCACATTCTGACAGTCTGAAGGATACCATTCACATTCTGACAGTCTGAAGGATACCATTCACATTCTGACAGTCTGAAGGATACAATTCACATTCTGACAGTCTGAAGGATACAATTCACATTCTGACAGTCTGAAGGATACAATTCACATTCTGACAGTCTGAAGGATACCATTCACATTCTGACAGTCTGAAGGATACCATTCACATTCTGACAGTCTGAAGGATACCATCCACATTCTGACAGTCTGAAGGATACCATTCACATTCTGACAGTCTGAAGGATACAATTCACATTCTGACAGTCTGAAGGATACAATTCACATTCTGACAGTCTGAAGGATACCATTCACATTCTGACAGTCTGAAGGATACAATTGACATTCTGACAGTCTGAAGGATACCATTCACATTCTGACAGTCTGAAGGATACCATTCACATTCTGACAGTCTGAAGGATACCATCCACATTCTGACAGTTTAACCATTCACATTCTGACAGTCTGAAGGATACAATTCACATTCTGACAGTCTGAAGGATACCATTCACATTCTGACAGTCTGAAGGATACCATTCACATTCTGACAGTCTGAAGGATACCATTCACATTCTGACAGTCTGAAGGATACAATTCACATTCTGACAGTCTGAAGGATACAATTCACATTCTGACAGTCTGAAGGATACCATTCACATTCTGACAGTCTGAAGGATACCATTCACATTCTGACAGTCTGAAGGATACCATTCACATTCTGACAGTCTGAAGGATACAATTCACATTCTGACAGTCTGAAGGATACCATCCACATTCTGACAGTTTAACCATTAACATTCTGACACTCTGAAGGATACCATTCACATTCTGACAGTCTGAAGGATACCATTCACATTCTGACAGTCTGAAGGATACCATTCACATTCTGACAGTCTGAAGGATACAATTCACATTCTGACAGTCTGAAGGATACAATTCACATTCTGACAGTCTGAAGGATACAATTCACATTCTGACAGTCTGAAGGATACAATTCACATTCTGACAGTCTGAAGGATACCATTCACATTCTGACAGTCTGAAGGATACCATTCACATTCTGACAGTCTGAAGGATACAATTCACATTCTGACAGTCTGAAGGATACAATTCACATTCTGACAGTCTGAAGGATACAATTCACATTCTGACAGTCTGAAGGATACAATTCACATTCTGACAGTCTGAAGGATACAATTCACATTCTGACAGTCTGAAGGATACCATTCACATTCTGACAGTCTGAAGGATACCATTCACATTCTGACAGTCTGAAGGATACCATTCACATTCTGACAGTCTGAAGGATACCATTCACATTCTGACAGTCTGAAGGATACCATCCACATTCTGACAGTTTAACCATTAACATTCTGACAGTCTGAAGGATACCATTCACATTCTGACAGTCTGAAGGATACCATTCACATTCTGACAGTCTGAAGGATACAATTCACATTCTGACAGTCTGAAGGATACCATTCACATTCTGACAGTCTGAAGGATACAATTTAACATTCTGACAGTCTGAAGGATACCATTCACATTCTGACAGTCTGAAGGATACAATTCACATTCTGACAGTCTGAAGGATACAATTCACATTCTGACAGTCTGAAGGATACCATTCACATTCTGACAGTCTGAAAGATACCATTCACATTCTGACACTCTGAAGGATACCATTCACATTCTGACACTCTGAAGGATACAATTCACATTCTGACACTCTGAAGGATACCATTCACATTCTGACAGTCTGAAGGATACCATTCACATTCTGACAGTCTGAAGGATACCATTCACATTCTGACAGTCTGAAGGATACCATTCACATTCTGACAGTCTGAAGGATACATTCACATTCTGACAGTCTGAAGGATACCATTCACATTCTGACAGTCTGAAGGATACCATTCACATTCTGACAGTCTGAAGGATACATTCACATTCTGACAGTCTGAAGGATACCATTAACATTCTGACACTCTGAAGGATACCATTCACATTCTGACAGTCTGAAGGATACCATTCACATTCTGACAGTCTGAAGGATACAATTCACATTCTGACAGTCTCAAGGATACAATTCACATTCTGACAGTCTGAAGGATACCATTCACATTCTGACAGTCTGAAGGATACAATTCACATTCTGACAGTCTGAAGGATACCATTCACATTCTGACAGTCTGAAAGATACCATTCACATTCTGACACTCTGAAGGATACCATTCACATTCTGACAGTCTGAAGGATACCATTCACATTCTGACAGTCTGAAGGATACCATTCACATTCTGACAGTCTGAAGGATACCATTCACATTCTGACAGTCTGAAGGATACCATTCACATTCTGACAGTCTGAAGGATACCATTCACATTCTGACAGTCTGAAGGATACCATTCACATTCTGACAGTCTGAAGGATACCATCCACATTCTGACAGTTTAACCATTAACATTCTGACACTCTGAAGGATACCATTCACATTCTGACAGTCTGAAGGATACAATTCACATTCTGACAGTCTGAAGGATACAATTCACATTCTGACAGTCTGAAGGATACAATTCACATTCTGACAGTCTGAAGGATACCATTCACATTCTGACAGTCTGAAGGATACCATTCACATTCTGACAGTCTGAAGGATACCATTCACATTCTGACAGTCTGAAGGATACAATTCACATTCTGACAGTCTGAAGGATACATTCACATTCTGACAGTCTGAAGGATACCATTCACATTCTGACAGTCTGAAGGATACCATTCACATTCTGACAGTCTGAAGGATACCATTCACATTCTGACAGTCTGAAGGATACCATTCACATTCTGACAGTCTGAAGGATACATTCACATTCTGACAGTCTGAAGGATACAATTCACATTCTGACAGTCTGAAGGATACCATTCACATTCTGACATTCTGAAGGATACAATTGACATTCTGACAGTCTGAAGGATACCATTCACATTCTGACAGTCTGAAGGATACCATTCACATTCTGACAGTCTGAAGGATACCATTCACATTCTGACAGTTTAACCATTCACATTCTGACAGTCTGAAGGATACAATTCACATTCTGACAGTCTGAAGGATACCATTCACATTCTGACAGTCTGAAGGATATTCACATTCTGACAGTCTGAAGGATACAATTCACATTCTGACAGTCTGAAGGATACAATTCACATTCTGACAGTCTGAAGGATACCATTCACATTCTGACAGTCTGAAGGATACCATTCACATTCTGACAGTCTGAAGGATACAATTCACATTCTGACAGTCTGAAGGATACCATTCACATTCTGACAGTCTGAAGGATACAATTCACATTCTGACAGTCTGAAGGATACAATTCACATTCTGACAGTCTGAAGGATACAATTCACATTCTGACAGTCTGAAGGATACCATTCACATTCTGACAGTCTGAAGGATACCATTCACATTCTGACAGTCTGAAGGATACAATTCACATTCTGACAGTCTGAAGGATACAATTCACATTCTGACAGTCTGAAGGATACCATTCACATTCTGACAGTCTGAAGGATACAATTCACATTCTGACAGTCTGAAGGATACCATTCACATTCTGACAGTCTGAAGGATACCATTCACATTCTGACACTCTGAAGGATACATTCACATTCTGACAGTCTGAAGGATACCATTCACATTCTGACAGTCTGAAGGATACCATTCACATTCTGACAGTCTGAAGGATACCATTCACATTCTGACAGTCTGAAGGATACAATTCACATTCTGACAGTCTGAAGGATACAATTCACATTCTGACAGTCTGAAGGATACCATTCACATTCTGACAGTCTGAAGGATACCATTCACATTCTGACAGTCTGAAGGATACCATTCACATTCTGACAGTCTGAAGGATACAATTCACATTCTGACAGTCTGAAGGATACCATTCACATTCTGACAGTCTGAAGGATACCATTCACATTCTGACAGTCTGAAGGATACAATTCACATTCTGACAGTCTGAAGGATACCATTCACATTCTGACAGTCTGAAGGATACAATTCACATTCTGACAGTCTGAAGGATACCATCCACATTCTGACAGTTTAACCATTAACATTCTGACACTCTGAAGGATACCATTCACATTCTGACAGTCTGAAGGATACAATTCACATTCTGACAGTCATTCATTCTGACAGTCTGAAGGATACCATTCACATTCTGACAGTCTGAAGGATACCATTCACATTCTGACAGTCTGAAGGATACCATTCACATTCTGACAGTCTGAAGGATACCATTCACATTCTGACAGTCTGAAGGATACAATTCACATTCTGACAGTCTGAAGGATACAATTCACATTCTGACAGTCTGAAGGATACCATTCACATTCTGACAGTTTAACCATTAACATTCTGACAGTCTGAAGGAGACCATTCACATTCTGACAGTCTGAAGGATACCATTCACATTCTGACAGTCTGAAGGATACAATTCACATTCTGACAGTCTGAAGGATACAATTCACATTCTGACAGTCTGAAGGATACCATTCACATTCTGACAGTCTGAAGGATACCATTCACATTCTGACAGTCTGAAGGATACCATTCACATTCTGACAGTCTGAAGGATACCATTCACATTCTGACAGTCTGAAGGATACCATCCACATTCTGACAGTTTAACCATTAACATTCTGACACTCTGATGCATACCATTCACATTCTGACAGTCTGAAGGATACCATTCACATTCTGACAGTCTGAAGGATACCATTCACATTCTGACACTCTGAAGGATACAATTCACATTCTGACAGTCTGAAGGATACAATTCACATTCTGACAGTCTGAAGGATACAATTCACATTCTGACAGTCTGAAGGATACAATTCACATTCTGACAGTCTGAAGGATACAATTCACATTCTGACAGTCTGAAGGATACAATTCACATTCTGACAGTCTGAAGGATACCATTCACATTCTGACAGTCTGAAGGATACAATTCACATTCTGACAGTCTGAAGGATACCATTCACATTCTGACAGTCTGAAAGATACCATTCACATTCTGACACTCTGAAGGATACCATTCACATTCTGACACTCTGAAGGATACAATTCACATTCTGACACTCTGAAGGATACCATTCACATTCTGACAGTCTGAAGGATACCATCCACATTCTGACAGTCTGAAGGATACCATTCACATTCTGACAGTCTGAAGGATACCATTCACATTCTGACAGTCTGAAGGATACCATTCACATTCTGACAGTCTGAAGGATACCATTCACATTCTGACAGTCTGAAGGATACCATTCACATTCTGACAGTCTGAAGGATACCATTCACATTCTGACAGTCTATACATTCACATTCTGACAGTCTGAAGGATACCATTCACATTCTGACAGTCTGAAGGATACAATTCACATTCTGACAGTCTGAAGGATACAATTCACATTCTGACAGTCTGAAGGATACAATTCACATTCTGACAGTCTGAAGGATACAATTCACATTCTGACAGTCTGAAGGATACCATTCACATTCTGACAGTCTGAAGGATACAATTCACATTCTGACAGTCTGAAGGATAACCAATTCACATTCTGACAGTCTGAAGGATACCATTCACATTCTGACAGTCTGAAGGATATTCACATTCTGACAGTCTGAAGGATACCATTCACATTCTGACAGTCTGAAGGATACCATTCACATTCTGACAGTCTGAAGGATACCATTCACATTCTGACAGTCTGAAGGATACCATTCACATTCTGACAGTCTGAAGGATACCATTCACATTCTGACAGTCTGAAGGATACCATTCACATTCTGACAGTCTGAAGGATACCATTCACATTCTGACAGTCTGAAGGATACAATTCACATTCTGACAGTCTGAAGGATACCATTCACATTCTGACAGTCTGAAGGATACCATTCACATTCTGACAGTCTGAAGGATACCATTCACATTCTGACAGTCTGAAGGATACAATTCACATTCTGACAGTCTGAAGGATACCATTCACATTCTGACAGTCTGAAGGATACCATTCACATTCTGACAGTCTGAAGGATACCATTCACATTCTGACAGTCTGAAGGATACAATTCACATTCTGACAGTCTGAAGGACATTCTGACAGTCTGAAGGATACCATTCACATTCTGACAGTCTGAAGGATACAATTCACATTCTGACAGTCTGAAGGATACCATTCACATTCTGACAGTCTGAAGGATACCATTCACATTCTGACAGTCTGAAGGATACCATTCACATTCTGACAGTCTGAAGGATACCATTCACATTCTGACAGTCTGAAGGATACCATTCACATTCTGACAGTCTGAAGGATACCATTCACATTCTGACAGTCTGAAGGATACCATTCACATTCTGACAGTCTGAAGGATACCATTCACATTCTGACAGTCTGAAGGATACCATTCACATTCTGACAGTCTGAAGGATACCATCCACATTCTGACAGTTTAACCATTAACATTCTGACAGTCTCAAGGATACAATTCACATTCTGACAGTCTGAAGGATACCATTCACATTCTGACAGTCTGAAGGATACAATTCACATTCTGACAGTCTGAAGGATACCATTCACATTCTGACAGTCTGAAGGATACCATTCACATTCTGACAGTCTGAAGGATACCATTCACATTCTGACAGTCTGAAGGATACAATTCACATTCTGACAGTCTGAAGGATACAATTCACATTCTGACAGTCTGAAGGATACAATTCACATTCTGACAGTCTGAAGGATACCATTCACATTCTGACAGTCTGAAGGATACCATTCACATTCTGACAGTCTGAAGGATACCATCCACATTCTGACAGTTTAACCATTAACATTCTGACACTCTGAAGGATACCATTCACATTCTGATAGTCTGAAGGATACCATTCACATTCTGAAATTCTGAAGGATACAATTCACATTCTGACAGTCTGAAGGATGCCATTCACATTCTGACAGTCTGAAGGATTCACATTCTGACAGTCTGAAGGATACATTCACATTCTGACAGTCTGAAGGATACAATTCACATTCTGACAGTCTGAAGGATACCATTCACATTCTGACAGTCTGAAGGATACCATTCACATTCTGACAGTCTGAAGGATACCATTCACATTCTGACAGTCTGAAGGATACCATTCACATTCTGACAGTCTGAAGGATACCATTCACATTCTGACAGTCTGAAGGATACCATTCACATTCTGACAGTCTGAAGGATACCATTCACATTCTGACAGTCTGAAGGATACCATTCACATTCTGACAGTCTGAAGGATACCATTCACATTCTGACAGTCTGAAGGATACCATTCACATTCTGACAGTCTGAAGGATACAATTCACATTCTGACAGTCTGAAGGATACCATTCACATTCTGACAGTCTGAAGGATACCATTCACATTCTGACAGTCTGAAGGATACAATTCACATTCTGACAGTCTGAAGGATACAATTCACATTCTGACAGTCTGAAGGATACCATTCACATTCTGACAGTCTGAAGGATACAATTCACATTCTGACAGTCTGAAGGATACCATCCACATTCTGACAGTTTAACCATTAACATTCTGACACTCTGAAGGATACCATTCACATTCTGACATTCTGAAGGATACAATTCACATTCTGACAGTCTGAAGGATACAATTCACATTCTGACAGTCTGAAGGATACAATTCACATTCTGACAGTCTGAAGGATACAATTCACATTCTGACAGTCTGAAGGATACATTCACATTCTGACAGTCTGAAGGATACCATTCACATTCTGACAGTCTGAAGGATACAATTCACATTCTGACACTCTGAAGCATACCATTCACATTCTGACAGTCTGAAGGATACCATTCACATTCTGACAGTCTGAAGGATACCATTCACATTCTGACACTCTGAAGGATACAATTCACATTCTGACACTGAAGGATACCATTCACATTCTGACAGTCTGAAGGATACAATTCACATTCTGACAGTCTGAAGGATACCATTCACATTCTGACAGTCTGAAGGATACCATTCACATTCTGACAGTCTGAAGGATACAATTCACATTCTGACAGTCTGAAGGATACCATTCACATTCTGACAGTCTGAAGGATACAATTCACATTCTGACAGTCTGAAGGATACAATTCACATTCTGACAGTCTGAAGGATACCATTCACATTCTGACAGTCTGAAGGATACCATTCACATTCTGACAGTCTGAAGGATACCATTCACATTCTGACAGTCTGAAGGATACCATTCACATTCTGACAGTCTGAAGGATACCATTCACATTCTGACACTCTGAAGGATACAATTCACATTCTGACAGTCTGAAGGATACCATTCACATTCTGACAGTCTGAAGGATACAATTCACATTCTGACAGTCTGAAGGATACCATTCACATTCTGACAGTCTGAAGGATACCATTCACATTCTGACAGTCTGAAGGATACCATTCACATTCTGACAGTCTGAAGGATACCATCCACATTCTGACAGTTTAACCATTAACATTCTGACAGTCTGAAGGATACCATTCACATTCTGACAGTCTGAAGGATACCATTCACATTCTGACAGTCTGAAGGATACCATTCACATTCTGACAGTCTGAAGGATACAATTCACATTCTGACAGTCTGAAGGATACCATTCACATTCTGACAGTCTGAAGGATACCATTCACATTCTGACAGTCTGAAGGATACACATTCTGACAGTCTGAAGGATACATTCACATTCTGACAGTCTGAAGGATACAATTCACATTCTGACAGTCTGAAGGATACCATTCACATTCTGACAGTCTGAAGGATACCATTCACATTCTGACAGTCTGAAGGATACCATTCACATTCTGACAGTCTGAAGGATACCATTCACATTCTGACAGTCTGAAGGATACAATTCACATTCTGACAGTCTGAAGGATACCATTCACATTCTGACAGTCTGAAGGATACCATTCACATTCTGACACTCTGAAGGATACCATTCACATTCTGACACTCTGAAGGATACCATTCACATTCTGACAGTCTGAAGGATACCATTCACATTCTGACAGTCTGAAGGATACCATTCACATTCTGACAGTCTGAAGGATACCATTCACATTCTGACAGTCTGAAGGATACAATTCACATTCTGACAGTCTGAAGGATACCATTCACATTCTGACAGTCTGAAGGATACAATTCACATTCTGACAGTCTGAAGGATACCATTCACATTCTGACAGTCTGAAGGATACCATTCACATTCTGACAGTCTGAAGGATACAATTCACATTCTGACAGTCTGAAGGATACCATTCACATTCTGACAGTCTGAAGGATACAATTCACATTCTGACAGTCTGAAGGATACCATTCACATTCTGACAGTCTGAAGGATACCATTCACATTCTGACAGTCTGAAGGATACCATTCACATTCTGACAGTCTGAAGGATACAATTCACATTCTGACAGTCTGAAGGAAACCATTAACATTCTGACACTCTGAAGCATACCATTCACATTCTGACAGTCTGAAGGATACCATTCACATTCTGACAGTCTGAAGGATACCATTCACATTCTGACAGTCTGAAGGATACCATTCACATTCTGACAGTCTGAAGGATACCATTCACATTCTGACAGTCTGAAGGATACCATTCACATTCTGACAGTCTGAAGGATTCACATTCTGACATCTGAAGGATACCATTCACATTCTGACAGTCTGAAGGATACCATTCACATTCTTCTGATTCACATTCTGACAGTCTGAAGGATACAATTCACATTCTGACAGTCTGTAGGATACCATTCACATTCTGACAGTCTGAAGGATACAATTCACATTCTGATAGTCTGAAGGATACCATTCACATTCTGAAAGTCTGAAGGATACAATTCACATTCTGACAGTCTGAAGGATACCATCCACATTCTGACAGTTTAACCATTAACATTCTGACAGTCTGAAGGATACCATTCACATTCTGACAGTCTGAAGGATACCATTCACATTCTGACAGTCTGAAGGATACCATTCACATTCTGACAGTCTGAAGGATACAATTCACATTCTGACAGTCTGAAGGATACCATTCACATTCTGACAGTCTGAAGGATACCATTCACATTCTGACAGTCTGAAGGATACCATTCACATTCTGACAGTCTGAAGGATACCATTCACATTCTGACAGTCTGAAGGATACCATTCACATTCTGACAGTCTGAAGGATACCATTCACATTCTGACAGTCTGAAGGATACAATTCACATTCTGACAGTCTGAAGGATACACATTCACATTCTGACAGTCTGAAGGATACCATTCACATTCTGACAGTCTGAAGGATACCATTCACATTCTGACAGTCTGAAGGATACAATTCACATTCTGACAGTCTGAAGGATACCATTCACATTCTGACAGTCTGAAGGATACCATTCACATTCTGACAGTCTGAAGATACCATTCTGAAGGATACCATTCACATTCTGACAGTCTGAAGGATACCATTCACATTCTGACAGTCTGAAGGATACAATTCACATTCTGACAGTCTGAAGGATACCATTCACATTCTTCTGAAGGATACATTCACATTCTGACAGTCTGAAGGATACCATTCACATTCTGACAGTCTGAAGGATACCATTCACATTCTGACAGTCTGAAGGATACCATTCACATTCTGACAGTCTGAAGGATACCATTCACATTCTGACAGTCTGAAGGATACCATTCACATTCTGACAGTCTGAAGGATACCATTCACATTCTGACAGTCTGAAGGATACCATTCACATTCTGACAGTCTGAAGGATACAATTCACATTCTGACAGTCTGAAGGATACCATTCACATTCTGACAGTCTGAAGGATACCATTCACATTCTGACAGTCTGAAGGATACCATTCACATTCTGACACTCTGAAGGATACCATACATTCACATTCTGACAGTCTGAAGGATACCATTCACATTCTGACAGTCTGAAGGATACCATCCACATTCTGACAGTCTGAAGGATACCATTCACATTCTGACAGTCTGAAGGATACCATTAACATTCTGACACTCTGAAGGATACCATTCACATTCTGACAGTCTGAAGGATACAATTCACATTCTGACAGTCTGAAGGATACAATTCACATTCTGACAGTCTGAAGGATACCATTCACATTCTGACAGTCTGAAAGATACCATTCACATTCTGACACTCTGAAGGATACCATTCACATTCTGACAGTCTGAAGGATACCATTCACATTCTGACAGTCTGAAGGATACCATTCACATTCTGACAGTCTGAAGGATACAATTCACATTCTGACACTCTGAAGGATACATTTCACATTCTGACACTCTGAAGGATACAATTCACATTCTGACAGTCTGAAGGATACCATTCACATTCTGACAGTCTGAAGGAAACCATTAACATTCTGACAGTCTGAAGGATACCATTCACATTCTGACAGTCTGAAGGATACCATTCACATTCTGACAGTCTGAAGGATACCATTCACATTCTGACAGTCTGAAGGATACCATTCACATTCTGACAGTCTGAAGGATAGCGTTCACATTCTGACAGTCTGAAGGATACCATTCACATTCTGACAGTCTGAAGGATACAATTCACATTCTGACAGTCTGAAGGATACCATTCACATTCTGACAGTCTGAAGGATACCATTCACATTCTGACAGTCTGAAGGATACCATTCACATTCTGACAGTCTGAAGGATACCATTCACATTCTGACAGTCTGAAGGATACCATTCACATTCTGACAGTCTGAAGGATACCATTCACATTCTGACAGTCTGAAGGATACCATTCACATTCTGACAGTCTGAAGGATACCATTCACATTCTGACAGTCTGAAGGATACCATTCACATTCTGACAGTCTGAAGGATCACATTCTGACATTCACATTCTGACAGTCTGAAGGATACCATTCACATTCTGACAGTCTGAAGGATACCATTCACATTCTGACAGTCTGAAGGATACCATCACATTCTGACAGTCTGAAGGATACCATTCACATTCTGACAGTCTGAAGGATACATTCATTCTGACAGTCTGAAGGATACCATTCACATTCTGACAGTCTGAAGGATACCATTCACATTCTGACACATTCACATTGACAGTCTGAAGGATACCATTCACATTCTGACAGTCTGAAGGGATTCACATTCTGACATTGAACATTCTGACAGTCTGAAGGATACCATTCACATTCTGACAGTCTGAAGGATACAATTCACATTCTGACAGTCTGAAGGATACCATTCACATTCTGACAGTCTGAAGGATACAATTCACATTCTGACAGTCTGAAGGATACCATTCACATTCTGACAGTCTGAAGGATACCATTCACATTCTGACAGTCTGAAGGATACCATTCACATTCTGACAGTCTGAAGGATACCATTCACATTCTGACAGTCTGAAGGATACCATTCACATTCTGACAGTCTGAAGGATACCATTCACATTCTGACAGTCTGAAGGATACCATTCACATTCTGACAGTCTGAAGGATACCATTCACATTCTGACAGTCTGAAGGATACCATTCACATTCTGACAGTCTGAAGGATACCATTCACATTCTGACAGTCTGAAGGATACCATTCACATTCTGACAGTCTGAAGGATACATTCACATTCTGACAGTCTGAAGGGATACATTCTGACAGTCTGAAGGATACCATTCACATTCTGACAGTCTGAAGGATACACATTCTGACAGTCTTCATTCACATTCTGACAGTCTGAAGGATACCATTCACATTCTGACAGTCTGAAGGATACCATTCACATTCTGACAGTCTGAAGGATACAATTCACATTCTGACAGTCTGAAGGATACCATTCACATTCTGACAGTCTGAAGGATACAATTCACATTCTGACAGTCTGAAGGATACCATTCACATTCTGACAGTCTGAAGGATACCATTCACATTCTGACAGTCTGAAGGATACAATTCACATTCTGACAGTCTGAAGGATACCATTCACATTCTGACAGTCTGAAGGATACAATTCACATTCTGACAGTCTGAAGGATACCATTCACATTCTGACAGTCTGAAGGATACCATTCACATTCTGACAGTCTGAAGGATACCATTCACATTCTGACAGTCTGAAGGATACCATTCACATTCTGACAGTCTGAAGGATACTCACATTCTGACAGTCTGAAGGATACCATTCACATTCTGACACTCTGAAGGATACAATTCACATTCTGACACTCTGAAGGATACCATTCACATTCTGACAGTCTGAAGGATACCATTCACATTCTGACAGTCTGAAGGATACCATCCACATTCTGACAGTCTGAAGGATACCATTCACATTCTGACAGTCTGAAGGATACCATTCACATTCTGACAGTCTGAAGGATACAATTCACATTCTGACAGTCTGAAGGATACCATTAACATTCTGACACTCTGAAGGATACCATTCACATTCTGACAGTCTGAAGGATACAATTCACATTCTGACAGTCTGAAGGATACAATTCACATTCTGACAGTCTGAAGGATACAATTCACATTCTGACAGTCTGAAGGATACAATTCACATTCTGACAGTCTGAAGGATACCATTCACATTCTGACAGTCTGAAGGATACAATTCACATTCTGACAGTCTGAAGGATACCATTCACATTCTGACAGTCTGAAGGATACCATTCACATTCTGACAGTCTGAAGGATACAATTCACATTCTGACAGTGACATTCTGACTGAAGGATACCATTCACATTCTGACAGTCTGAAGGATACCATTCACATTCTGACAGTCTGAAGGATACCATTCACATTCTGACAGTCTGAAGGATACAATTCACATTCTGACAGTCTGAAGGATACATTCACATTCTGACAGTCTGAAGGATACCATTCACATTCTGACAGTCTGAAGGATACCATTCACATTCTGACAGTCTGAAGGATACCATTCACATTCTGACAGTCTGAAGGATACCATTCACATTCTGACAGTCTGAAGGATACCATTCACATTCTGACAGTCTGAAGGATACCATTCACATTCTGACAGTCTGAAGGATACCATTCAC
The DNA here is from genome assembly GCF_018296145.1 of Oncorhynchus tshawytscha. Classification (NCBI taxonomy): domain Eukaryota; kingdom Metazoa; phylum Chordata; class Actinopteri; order Salmoniformes; family Salmonidae; genus Oncorhynchus; species Oncorhynchus tshawytscha. The sequence goes on along the minus strand of NC_056448.1, from coordinate 46,255,468 downwards.
ATTCTGACAGTCTGAAGGATACCATTCACATTCTGACAGTCTGAAGGATACCATTCACATTCTGACAGTCTGAAGGATACCATTCACATTCTGACAGTCTGAAGGATACAATTCACATTCTGACACTCTGAAGGATACCATTCACATTCTGACAGTCTGAAGGATACCATTCACATTCTGACAGTCTGAAGGATACCATTCACATTCTGACAGTCTGAAGGATACAATTCACATTCTGACAGTCTGAAGGATACCATTCACATTCTGACAGTCTGAAGGATACCATTCACATTCTGACAGTCTGAAGGATACCATTCACATTCTGACAGTCTGAAGGATACCATCCACATTCTGACAGTTTAACCATTAACATTCTGACACTCTGAAGGATACCATTCACATTCTGACAGTCTGAAGGATACAATTCACATTCTGACAGTCTGAAGGATACCATTCACATTCTGACAGTCTGAAGGATACCATTCACATTCTGACAGTCTGAAGGATACAATTCACATTCTGACAGTCTGAAGGATACAATTCACATTCTGACAGTCTGAAGGATACCATTCACATTCTGACAGTCTGAAGGATACCATTCACATTCTGACAGTCTGAAGGATACCATTCACATTCTGACAGTCTGAAGGATACCATTCACATTCTGACAGTCTGAAGGATACCATTCACATTCTGACAGTCTGAAGGATACAATTCACATTCTGACAGTCTGAAGGATACAATTCACATTCTGACAGTCTGAAGGATACAATTCACATTCTGACAGTCTGAAGGATACCATCCACATTCTGACAGTTTAACCATTAACATTCTGACACTCTGAAGGATACCATTCACATTCTGACAGTCTGAAGGATACCATTCACATTCTGACAGTCTGAAGGATACCATTCACATTCTGACAGTCTGAAGGATACAATTCACATTCTGACAGTCTGAAGGATACCATTCACATTCTGACAGTCTGAAGGATACCATTCACATTCTGACAGTCTGAAGGATACCATTCACATTCTGACAGTCTGAAGGATACCATTCACATTCTGACAGTCTGAAGGATACAATTCACATTCTGACAGTCTGAAGGATACCATTCACATTCTGACAGTCTGAAGGATACCATTCACATTCTGACAGTCTGAAGGATACCATTCACATTCTGACAGTCTGAAGGATACCATTCACATTCTGACAGTCTGAAGGATACCATTCACATTCTGACAGTCTGAAGGATACCATTCACATTCTGACAGTCTGAAGGATACCATTCACATTCTGACAGTCTGAAGGATACAATTCACATTCTGACAGTCTGAAGGATACCGTTCACATTCTGACAGTCTGAAGGATACCATTCACATTCTGACAGTTTAACCATTAACATTCTGACACTCTGAAGGATACCATTCACATTCTGACAGTCTGAAGGATACAATTCACATTCTGACACTCTGAAGGATACAATTCACATTCTGACAGTCTGAAGGATACCATTCACATTCTGACAGTCTGAAGGATACAATTCACATTCTGACAGTCTGAAGGATACAATTCACATTCTGACAGTCTGAAGGATACAATTCACATTCTGACAGTCTGAAGGATACCATTCACATTCTGACAGTCTGAAGGATACAATTCACATTCTGACAGTCTGAAGGATACCATTCACATTCTGACAGTCTGAAGGATACAATTCACATTCTGACAGTCTGAAGGATACCATTCACATTCTGACAGTCTGAAGGATACCATTCACATTCTGACAGTCTGAAGGATACCATCCACATTCTGACAGTCTGAAGGATACCATTCACATTCTGACAGTCTGAAGGATACCATTCACATTCTGACACTCTGAAGGATACCATTCACATTCTGACAGTCTGAAGGATACAATTCACATTCTGACAGTCTGAAGGATACAATTCACATTCTGACAGTCTGAAGGATACAATTCACATTCTGACAGTCTGAAGGATAACATTCACATTCTGACAGTTTGAAGGATACCATTCACATTCTGACAGTCTGAAGGATACCATTCACATTCTGACAGTCTGAAGGATACCATTCACATTCTGACAGTCTGAAGGATACCATTCACATTCTGACAGTCTGAAGGATACAATTGACATTCTGACAGTCTGAAGGATACCATTCACATTCTGACAGTCTGAAGGATACAATTCACATTCTGACAGTCTGAAGGATACCATTCACATTCTGACAGTCTGAAGGATACCATTCACATTCTGACAGTCTGAAGGATACCATTCACATTCTGACAGTCTGAAGGATATCCACATTCTGACAGTTTAACCATTAACATTCTGACAGTCTGAAGGATACAATTCACATTCTGACAGTCTGAAGGATACCATTCACATTCTGACAGTCTGAAGGAGACAATTCACATTCTGACAGTCTGAAGGATACCATTCACATTCTGACAGTCTGAAGGATACCATTCACATTCTGACAGTCTGAAGGATACCATTCACATTCTGACAGTCTGAAGGATACAATTCACATTCTGACAGTCTGAAGGATACCATTCACATTCTGACAGTCTGAAGGATACAATTCACATTCTGACAGTCTGAAGGATACCATTCACATTCTGACACCATTCACATTCTGACAGTCTGAAGGATACAATTCACATTCTGACAGTCTGAAGGATACATTCACATTCTGACAGTCTGAAGGATACCATTCACATTCTGACAGTCTGAAGGATACCATTCACATTCTGACAGTCTGAAGGATACCATTCACATTCTGACAGTCTGAAGGATACCATTCACATTCTGACAGTCTGAAGGATACCATCCACATTCTGACAGTTTAACCATTAACATTCTGACAGTTTAACCATTAACATTCTGACAGTCTGAAGGATACCATTCACATTCTGACAGTCTGAAGGATACAATTCACATTCTGACAGTCTGAAGGATACAATTCACATTCTGACAGTCTGAAGGATACCATTCACATTCTGACAGTCTGAAGGATACCATCCACATTCTGACAGTCTGAAGGATACCATTCACATTCTGACAGTCTGAAGGATACCATTCACATTCTGACACTCTGAAGGATACAATTCACATTCTGACACTCTGAAGGATACCATTCACATTCTGACAGTCTGAAGGATACCATCCACATTCTGACAGTCTGAAGGATACCATTCACATTCTGACAGTCTGAAGGATACCATTCACATTCTGACAGTCTGAAGGATACCATTCACATTCTGACAGTCTGAAGGATATCCACATTCTGACAGTTTAACCATTAACATTCTGACAGTCTGAAGGATACCATTCACATTCTGACAGTCTGAAGGGACATTCTGACATTCTGAAGGATACAATTCACATTCTGACAGTCTGAAGGATACAATTCACATTCTGACAGTCTGAAGGATACCATTCACATTCTGACAGTCTGAAGGATACCATCCACATTCTGACAGTCTGAAGGATACCATTCACATTCTGACAGTCTGAAGGATACCATTCACATTCTGACACTCTGAAGGATACAATTCACATTCTGACAGTCTGAAGGATACAATTCACATTCTGACACTCTGAAGGATACCATTCACATTCTGACAGTCTGAAGGATACCATTCACATTCTGACAGTCTGAAGTATACCATTCACATTCTGACAGTCTGAAGGATACCATTCACATTCTGACAGTCTGAAGGATCCACACATTCTGACAGTTTAACCATTAACATTCTGACAGTCTGAAGGATACCATTCACATTCTGACAGTCTGAAGGACACAATTGACATTCTGACATTCTGAAGGATACCATTCACATTCTGACAGTCTGAAGGATACCATTCACATTCTGACAGTCTGAAGGATACAATTCACATTCTGACAGTCTGAAGGATACCATTCACATTCTGACAGTCTGAAGGATACAATTCACATTCTGACAGTCTGAAGGATACCATTCACATTCTGACAGTCTGAAGGATACCATTCACATTCTGACAGTCTCAAGGATACAATTCACATTCTGACAGTCTGAAGGATACCATTCACATTCTGACAGTCTGAAGGATACAATTCACATTCTGACACTCTGAAGGATACCATTCACATTCTGACAGTCTGAAAGATACCATTCACATTCTGACACTCTGAAGGATACCATTCACATTCTGACACTCTGAAGGATACAATTCACATTCTGACACTCTGAAGGATACCATTCACATTCTGACAGTCTGAAGGATACCATCCACATTCTGACAGTCTGAAGGATACCATTCACATTCTGACAGTCTGAAGGATACCATTCACATTCTGACAGTCTGAAGGATACAATTCACATTCTGACAGTCTGAAGGATACCATTAACATTCTGACACTCTGAAGGATACCATTCACATTCTGACAGTCTGAAGGATACAATTCACATTCTGACAGTCTGAAGTATACCATTCACATTCTGACAGTCTGAAGGATACCATTCACATTCTGACAGTCTGAAGGATCCATCCACATTCTGACAGTTTAACCATTAACATTCTGACAGTCTGAAGGATACCATTCACATTCTGACAGTCTGAAGGACACAATTGACATTCTGACATTCTGAAGGATACCATTCACATTCTGACAGTCTGAAGGATACAATTCACATTCTGACAGTCTGAAGGATACAATTCACATTCTGACAGTCTGAAGGATACCATTCACATTCTGACAGTCTGAAGGATACAATTCACATTCTGACAGTCTGAAGGATACCATTCACATTCTGACAGTCTGAAGGATACCATTCACATTCTGACACTCTGAAGGATACAATTGACATTCTGACAGTCTGAAGGATACAATTCACATTCTGACACTCTGAAGGATACAATTGACATTCTGACACTCTGAAGGATACAATTGACATTCTGACAGTCTGAAGGATACCATCCACATTCTGACAGTCTGAAGGACACAATTCACATTCTGACAGTCTGAAGGATACCATTCACATTCTGACAGTCTGAAGGATACCATTCACATTCTGACAGTCTGAAGGACACAATTGACATTCTGACAGTCTGAAGGATACCATTCACATTCTGACAGTCTGAAGGATACCATTCACATTCTGACAGTCTGAAGGATACAATTCACATTCTGACAGTCTGAAGGATACCATTCACATTCTGACAGTCTGAAGGATACAATTCACATTCTGACACTCTGAAGGATACCATTCACATTCTGACAGTCTGAAGGATACCATTCACATTCTGACAGTCTGAAGGATACAATTCACATTCTGACAGTCTGAAGGATACCATCCACATTCTGACAGTTTAACCATAACATTCTGACAGTTTAACCATTAACATTCTGACAGTCTGAAGGATACAATTCACATTTTGACAGTCTGAAGGATACCATTCACATTCTGACAGTCTGAAGGATACCATTCACATTCTGACAGTCTGAAGGATACAATTCACATTCTGACAGTCTGAAGGATACAATTCACATTCTGACAGTCTGAAGGATACCATTCACATTCTGACAGTCTGAAGGATACAATTGATATTCTGACAGTCTGAAGGATACCATTCACATTCTGACAGTCTGAAGGATACAATTCACATTCTGACACTCTGAAGGATACAATTCACATTCTGACAGTCTGAAGGATACAATTCACATTCTGACAGTCTGAAGGATACAATTCACATTCTGACAGTCTGAAGGATACCATTCACATTCTGACAGTCTGAAGGATACAATTCACATTCTGACAGTCTGAAGGATACCATTCACATTCTGACAGTCTGAAGGATACCATTCACATTCTGACAGTCTGAAGGATACCATTCACATTCTGACAGTCTGAAGGATACCATTCACATTCTGACAGTCTGAAGGATACCATCCACATTCTGACAGTTTAACCATTAACATTCTGACAGTCTGAAGGATACCATTCACATTCTGACAGTCTGAAGGATACCATTCACATTCTGACAGTCTGAAGGATACCATTCACATTCTGACAGTCTGAAGGATACCATTCACATTCTGACAGTCTGAAGGATACAATTCACATTCTGACAGTCTGAAGGATACCATTCACATTCTGACAGTCTGAAGGATACCATTCACATTCTGACAGTCTGAAGGATACCATTCACATTCTGACAGTCTGAAGGATACAATTCACATTCTGACAGTCTGAAGGATACAATTCACATTCTGACAGTCTGAAGGATACCATTCACATTCTGACAGTCTGAAGGATACCATCCACATTCTGACAGTTTAACCATTAACATTCTGACAGTCTGAAGGATACCATTCACATTCTGACAGTCTGAAGGATACCATTCACATTCTGACAGTCTGAAGGATACAATTCACATTCTGACAGTCTGAAGGATACCATTCACATTCTGACAGTCTGAAGGATACCATTCACATTCTGACAGTCTGAAGGATACAATTCACATTCTGACAGTCTGAAGGATACCATTCACATTCTGACAGTCTGAAGGATACCATTCACATTCTGACAGTCTGAAGGATACCATTCACATTCTGACAGTCTGAAGGATACCATTCACATTCTGACAGTCTGAAGGATACCATTCACATTCTGACAGTCTGAAGGATACCATTCACATTCTGACAGTTTAACCATTAACATTCTGACAGTCTGAAGGATAGCATTCACAATCTGACAGTCTGAAGGATACCATCCACATTCTGACAGTCTGAAGGATACCATCCACATTCTGACAGTTTAACCATTAACATTCTGACAGTCTGAAGGATACCATTCACATTCTGACAGTCTGAAGGATACCATTCACATTCTGACAGTATGAAGGATACCATCCACATTCTGACAGTTTAACCATTAACATAAACCATGACAATGAAATAACATCAGAAAAATGTAAAAATTAAGATACAAAAACAAAAGAATAAATAACACAAACATAATTTACTAAAATAAGTGTTATATTCTTGGAATTAAAATGAAAATCATGTTTTGTTAGGTAATAAGCAACAATCGTTGGAGTCGTGAGACGAGAAAGATCTGACTCAACATATGGCGGCGTAAATAAGAATGGGATTTGATAAAATAATCCTCATTTTACACCTGGAGGTGTCTCTGTGGAGTTCTATTGGCTCCTGATGAGCTGCAGCTGCTGGCACGTGTTCAAATGAGAGCCAATTATGCCACCTCAGTTTACACACACACACACACACACACACGCACGCACGCACACACACACACACGCACGCACGCACGCGCACGCACACACACACATACACACACGCACGCACACGCACACACACACACACACACACACACGCACGCACGCCCACGTGCACACGCACACACATGCACACACACGCACACGGACATGCCATGTGTTGTCCCTCCCTTCACCCAACCAACCTGCGTTTGGACACATAAGAATCCTATGTCCCGGTAGAGAGTAAACAGACCCCATTGGGGCATAGAAGAGAGTAAACAGACCCCCATTGGGGCATAGTAGAGAGTAAACAGACCCCCATTGGGGCATAGAAGAGAGTAAACAGACCCCATTGGGGCACAGTAGAGAGTAAACAGACCCCCATTGGGGCATAGAAGAGAGTAAACAGACCCCCATTGGGGCATAGTAGAGAGTAAACAGACCCCCATTGGGGCACAGTAGAGAGTAAACAGACCCAATTGGGGCACAGTAGAGAGTAAACAGACCCCATTGGGGCATAGTAGAGAGTAAACAGACTCCATTGGGGCATAGAATTGAGTAAACAGACCCCATTGGGCATAGTAGAGAGTAAACAGACCCCATTGGGGCACAGTAGAGAGTAAACAGACCCCCATTGGGGCATAGTAGAGAGTAAACAGACCCAATTGGGCATAGTAGAGAGTAAACAGACCCAATTGGGCATAGTAGAGAGTAAACAGACCCCATTGGGGCACAGTAGAGAGTAAACAGACCCCATTGGGGCATAGTAGAGAGTAAACAGACCCAATTGGGCATAGTAGAGAGTAAACAGACCCCATTGGGGCACAGTAGAGAGTAAACAGACGCCATTGGGGCATAGAAGAGAGTAAACAGACTCCATTGGGGCATAGAATTGAGTAAACAGACCCCATTGGGGCATAGAATTGAGTAAACAGACCCCCATTGGGGCACAGTAGAGAGTAAACAGACCGCATTGGGGCATGGTAGAGAGTAAACAGACCCCCATTGGCGCACAGTAGAGAGTAAACAGACCCCATTGGGGCATAGAAGAGAGTAAACAGACCCAATTGGGGCACAGTAGAGAGTAAACAGATCCCATTGGGGCATATTAGAGAGTAAACAGACCACATTGGGGCATAGTAGAGAGTAAACAGACCCCATTGGGGCATAGTAGAGAGTAAACAGACCCCATTGGGGCACGGTAGATAAACAAAGCATGTGTTTGTTGAGTCATCCAGATCAGAGGCAGTAGGGATGACCAGGGATGTTCTCTGTTTAGTGAGTCCTCCAGATCAGAGGCAGAAGGGATGACCAGGGATGTTCTCTGTTTAGTGAGTCCTCTAGATCAGAGGCAGTAGTGATGACCAGGGATGTTCACTGTTTAGTGAGTCCTCCAGATCAGAGGCAGTAGGGAGGACCAGGGATGTTCTCTGTTTAGTGAGTCCTCCAGATCAGAGGCAGTAGGGAGGACCAGGGATGTTCTCTGTTTAGTGAGTCCTCCAGATCAGAGGCAGAAGGGATGACCAGGGATGTTCTCTTTTTAGTGAGTCCTCTAGATCAGAGGCAGTAGTGATGACCAGGGATGTTCTCTGTTTAGTGAGTCCTCCAGATCAGAGACAGTAGGGATGACCAGGGATATTCTCTGTTTAGTGAGTCCTCCAGATCAGAGGCAGTAGGGATGACCAGGGATGTCCTCTGTTTAGTGAGTCCTCCAGATCAGAGGCAGTAGGGATGACCAGGGATGTTCTCTGTTTAGTGAGTCCTCCAGATCAGAGGCAGTAGTGATGACCAGGGATGTTCTCTGTTTAGTGAGTCCTCCAGATCAGAGGCAGAAGGGATGACCAGGGATGTTCTCTGTTTAGTGAGTCCTCCAGATCAGAGGCAGTAAGGATGACCAGGGATGTTCTCTGTTTAGTGAGTCCACCAGATCAGAGGCAGTAGGGATGACAAGGGATGTTCTTTGTTTAGTGAGTCCACCAGATCAGAGGCAGTAGGGATGACCAGGGATGTTCTCTGTTTAGTGAGTCCTCCAGATCAGAGGCAGTAGGGATGACCAGGGATGTTCTCTGTTTAGTGAGTCCTCCAGATCAGAGGCAGTAGTGATGACCAGGGATGTTCTCTGTTTAGTGAGTCCTCCAGATCAGAGGCAGTAGTGATGACCAGGGATGTTCTCTGTTTAGTGAGTCCTCCAGATCAGAGGCAGTAGGGATGACCAGGGATGTTCTCTGTTTAGTGAGTCCTCCAGATCAGAGGCAGTAGTGATGACCAGGGATGTTCTCTGTTTAGTGAGTCCTCCAGATCAGAGGCAGTAGTGATGACCAGGGATGTTCTCTGTTTAGTGAGTCCTCCAGATCAGAGGCAGTAGGGATGACCAGGGATTTTCTAGGAGCTGGACCACTTTCCTGTCTTGCTAAACATTCAAAATGTAACTAGTACTTTTGGGTATCAGGGAAAACGTATGGAGTAAAAAAGTGCATTATTTTCTTTAGTGATGTAGTGAAGTACAAGTAAAAGTGTTCAAAATATATAAATAGTGAAGTACAGATATTCCCAAAACCTATTTAAGTAGTACTTTAAAGTATTTTTTACTTAAGGACTTTACAGCACTGGTAGACAGGAAGTAGTTCAGATGAATTACAGTTTATTGCTAGGGGAGCTAGCTCAATAAATGGACAGGAAGCTGACTTCACGTAGTGAAAACGACTTTCAGATAAATCATTCCAGACCGTTTTGGTTAGGGCTTGTACGGATTGCCCTCATTCCTAGTGATGATGTCTCAAATACACTTTTATAGGGGCATTGTGAATATCTGTGTATTAAGTTAATTCGTCGTTGCTGTTCCGTGAGGGCTCCTCTCTGGGGTGAAGGTCAGACACAACAGGTTATGTTACAGTAGACTATGGAACCACCCTCAATAATCCCTGTACATCTAATAGCATTAGCCGCGTTAATGCATTCGCCAAATTAATGTATTAGCTACGTTCTCTCTCTCTCTCTCTCTCTCTCTCTCTCTCTCTCTCTCTCTTTCTCTGTCCCATTAATGAAGAGTGCAGTCAGGCTCACCAGAGGCCAGTTATTTCATTACTCAGACAAATCAGTAAGATTACTGAGTAATTAGTCTAATGTTCAAGCCCCCTTTCAGGCCACAAAGACCTCATTACTATTATCTGTCTGTATAATGATATCAGAGACAGTGCTGCTGTCAATTGCTCAGGGCTAACAGATTATATATATATATATTTTTTATGACAAATTTTGGACTATTATTTATTTATTTATTATTAATTTAACACATTCACAGTGGTCCTGTTGCTCATTATTAAGACGTGTTGTCCAACTTGAAAGCTTTGTCTTTATTTGAGTTCATCATACCTCTGGGTGAGACTTCCACATAGAGCCCAGAATAAGGACATGAACCATCCTGAAACATCATGAATATCCTGACACATCATGAACCATCCTAAAACATCATGAACCATCCTGAAGCTTCATGAACCATCCTGAAGCATCATGAACCATCCTAAAACATCCTGAACCATCCTAAAACATCATGAACCATCCTAAAACATCATGAACCATCCTGAAGAATCATGAACCATCCTAAAACATCATGAACCATCCTAAAACATCATGAACCATCCTAAAACATCATGAACCATCCTAAAACATCCTGAAACATCCTAAAACATAATGAACCATCCTAAAACATCATGAACCATCCTGAAGCATCATGAACCATCCTAAAACATCATGAACCATCCTAAAACATCCTGAAACATCCTAAAACATAATGAACCATCCTAAAACATCATGAACCATCCTGAAGCATCATGAACCATCCTAAAACATCATGAACCATCCTAAAACATCCTGAAACATCCTAAAACATAATGGACCATCCTAAAACATCATGAACCGTCCTGAACATCCTGAAGGCCATGCCAGGTGCTGAGTGCCCCAGTCAGTACAGATGAGAGCCAACCACAGCCAACAACAGCTAACAACAGCTAACACAACTCCAACAGCTCCAACAGCCAACAACAGCTAACAACAGCTAACAACAGCTCCAACAGCTCCAACAGCTCCAACAGCTAACAACAGCTAACAACAGCTCCAACAGCTAACAACAGCTAACAACAGCTCCAACAGCTAACAACAGCTAACAACAGCTAACAACAGGTCCAACAGCTAACAACAGCTAACAACAGCTCCAACAGCTAACAACAGCTCCAACAGCTAACAACAGCTCCAACAGCTAACAACAGCTCCAACAGCTAACAACAGCTAACAACAGCTCCAACAGCTAACAACAGCTCCAACAGCTAACAACAGCTCCAACAGCTAACAACAGCTAACAACATCTCCAACAGCTCCAACAGCTAACAACAGCTAACAAACAACAGCTAACAACAGCTCCAACAGCTAACAACAGCTAACAACAGCTCCAACAGCTAACAACAGCTCCAACAGCTAACAACAGCTAACAACAGCTCCAACAGCTAACAACAGCTCCAACAGCTCCAACAGCTAACAACAGCTCCAACAGCTAACAACAGCTAACAACAGCTCCAACAGCTAACAACAGCTAACAACAGCTACCAACAGCTAACAACAGCTCTAACAGCTAACAACAGCTCCAACAGCTAACAACAGCTAACAACAGCTCCAACAGCTAACAACAGCTCCAACAGCTAACAACAGCTAACAACAGCTCCAACAGCTAACAACAGCTCCAACAGCTCCAACAGCTCCAACAGCTAACAACAGCTAACAACAGCTCCAACAGCTAACAACAGCTCCAACAGCTAACAACAGGTAACAACAGCTGCAACAGCTAACAACAGCTCCAACAGCTAACAACAGCTCCAACAGCTAACAACAGCTCCAACAGCTAACAACAGCCACAACAGCTAACAACAGCTAACAACAGCTCCAACAGCTAACAACAGCTCCAACAGCTAACATCAGCTCCAACAGCTAACAACAGCTAACAACAGCTCCAACAGCTAACAACAGCTCCAACAGCTAACAACAGCTCCAACAGCTAACAACAGCTCCAACAGCTAACAACAGCAACACTAACAACAGCTCCAACAGCTAACAACAGCTAACAACAGCTCCAACAGCTAACAACAGCTCCAACAGCTAACAACAGCTAACAACAGCTCCAACAGCTAAGCTCCAACAGCAGCTCCAACAGCTAACAACAGCTAACAACAGCTCCAACAGCTAACAACAGCTCCAACAGCTAACAACAGCTCCAACAGCTAACAACAGCTCCAACAGCTAACAACAGCTCCAACAGCTAACAACAGCTCCAACAGCTAACAACAGCTCCAACAGCTAACAACAGCTCCAACAGCTAACAACAGCTCCAACAGCTAACAACAGCTAACAACAGCTCCAACAGCTAACAACAGCTCCAACAGCTCCAACAGCTAACAACAGCTCCAACAGCTCCAACAGCTAACAACAGCTAACAACAGCTAACAACAGCTAACAACAGCCACAACAGCTGCAAATGGTTCCGTAACAGGTCATTAATTTACCTATTTTCTGACCTGTGTTTTTATGTCGCAAATTGCATCCCAAATGGCACCCTATTCCCTATGTAGTGCACTTCTTTTGGTAAGAGGCCCTTTGAGCCCTGGTCAAAAGTATTGCACTACATAGGGAATAGGGTACCATTTGTTTTGGCTTTCAATCTAATTATCTTTTTGATACATATTGTTCTTTAGAATGCAATTATTGTAGACTAATACATGTGATTAGAAGGTAATTGTATACTAGAGGTATAGAGTTCATATCTGAAGTAATTAAAGGGACAACTCTGCTGTGTGCATACGCAAACACACACACACTGGTATAACACACACACACACACACACACACACACACACACACACACACTGAACAGGATCACACTGAAAGACAGTAGTGTGCAAATGAGAGCAGGTAACATTTTTGCCTAGATTCATCCTTTTTATTTAACTTGGCAAATCAGTTAAGAACAAATTCTTATTGACAATGATGGCCTACCCCCTGGCCAAACCCGGACTATGGGACTCCCAATCACGGCCAGATGTGATTACAGCCTGGAATTGAACCAGGGACTGTAGTGGCGCCTCTTTCACTGAGATGCAAGTGCCTTAGACCGCTGCGCCACTCGGGAGTTGTAACTGTGTGTGTCCTGATGTGAAGGACACATACAACCTTACCCCAAACCTTTACCCTTTACCCTAACCTTTACCCTATCCCTGTCCATAACCCTTACCCTAACCCTTACCCTTACCCTAACCCTTACCCTTACCCTCACCCTAACCCTAACCCTTACCCTTACCCTAACCCTTACCCTAACCCTTACCCTAATCCTAACCCTACCCTAACCCTAACCCTAACCCTAACCCTAATCCTAATCCTAATCCTAACCCTAACCCTAACCCTAACCCTAACCCTAACCCTAACCCTAATCCTAATCCTAACCCTAAACTTAGTTTTACAGCAAATAATTCACCCATAGAGAACCACATCAGTATATTAGTGAATTTCTCATGAATCCTGAGGTGTGTCCTGTTCTATTCTGTGGGAATGATTACTGTCTGCCTGGCAGGACCACTGACAGTTTAATTATGAGTTGTTGTTATCTACCTGTCTTCTTGGCAACACAGGGTCAAATCTACTCAATGTTGTTTGTTTTCAGCCTCCTGTCCCCCTCTCCTCTCCTCTTTATCTCTCTCTCTCTCTCTCTCTCTCTCTCTCCACTCCTCCACCCCTTCTCTCTCTCTCTCTCTCTCTCTCTGTCTCTCTGTCTCTCTGTCTCTGTCTCTCTGTCTCTCTGTCTCTCTGTCTCTCTGTCTCTCTGTCTCTCTGTCTCTCTGTCTCTCTGTCTCTCTGTCTCCTCTCCTCTCTCTCTCTCTCTCTCTCTCCTCTCCTCTCTCTCTCCTCTCCTCTCCTCTCCTCTCCTCTCCTCTCCTCTCCTAATCCCCTCGCTCTCTATTTCTCTCCCCCTCCTCTCCTTCCCTCTCCTAACCCTCTCCTTCCCCCTCCTCTCCTTCCCTCTCCTCTCTCCCTCTCCCTCCTCTCCTCTCCTCTCCTCTACCCTTTACCTCTAACCCTCTCCTCTCCTCTCCTCTCCTCTCACCCTCTCCTCTCCTCTCCTCTCCTCTCCTCTCCTCTCCTCTCCTCTCCTCTCCTCTCCTCTCCTCTCCTCTCCTCTCCTCTCTCTAACCTCTCCTCTCCTCTCTCTCTTCTCTTCTCTTCTCTCCTCTCCTGTCCTCTCCTCTTTGATTGTGTCCACTCTGACAGATCTGGAGCCTAAACTTAATTTGTTTTGTAAGCTGAACGCATTCATCATTTCGGATTAATTATTTCCAACATCATCTAATACATCTCTCACCGTGTGTGTGTGTGTACATACATCCACAAATGTGTGTGTGTGTGTGTGTCTGATCTATTACCTCTCTGAGATTCAATTCAAAAGCTTCTTAAGAAGACGATGCATTTGGATAAAAACAGTTCAGATATATGAATAATGTTCTACTAATCTGCATGCTGTAATTGTACTGTAAATGTTATAATTGTTATTAGCCCATCATATTTTCTCTGGTGAAACAAATTCAACTGCTTCCTTTGTTCAGAGGTTGCTGTGTCTAAGGCAACGTTAACTAGCTAGATTTGATGCCTCCTAATTATAAAGCCTCAGTCAGAGAGATAGCTTGTCTTCCCAAATGGCCCTCTGTTCCCTATTTAGTGCACTACATTTGAGCCCTATGCAGGTTCTGGACTAAAGTAGTGCACTACGTAGGAGAAAATGGGATATAGAGAGGAACAGAGAGGTAGAGAGGCTCTTCGCACCAGACGCAGACACTTCCAACATCTCCAAATCTCTCACTCCGTCCTTTGACAACAAATGCCTTTCTTCTGCTTTCAGTTGCAGAAAGGGTTTAACCGCTTCAAAAGTAGTGCACTATATATGGAATAGGGTGCCAAATAGGATGTGCGGTTAACCGCTTCATGCTGCGTCATCGTCATCGTCATAACAACAACAACAACAAAAAACCTGGTCGAATCAACATTGTTTTCCCCACGTTATTTCAACCCAAAATCAGAACGTCTGAGAATATTTCCTGATCTTGACAGACCTAGCAGCTGGTACCTCGGCTATGAGATGACATTGTGATGTAACAAAACACGCAAAATGAGCGCAGAAAGTGTGCGTCCCAAATTGCACCCTACTCCCTTTGTAGTGCACTACTTTAGAACAGGGCACATATAGGCTCTGGTCAAAAGTAGTGCACTATATATGGAATAGGGTGCCATATAGGATGTGGCCGACAATAGTATGCTTGGAGAGTTGGTCTAGACCAGCTGGTTGACCTAACAGGTCACCTTTCTGAAGACCAGGTGGTTGAAGACCAGGTGGTTGACCTAACAGGTCACCTTTCTGAAGACGAGGTGGTTGAAGACCAGGTGGTTGAAGACCAGGTGGTTGACCTAACAGGTCACCTTTCTGAAGACCAGCTGATTGAAGACCAGGTGGTTGAAGACCAGGTGGTTGACCTAACAGGTCAGCTTTCTGAAGACCAGCTGATTGAAGACCAGGTGGTTGACCTAACAGGTCACCTTTCTGAGGACCAGGTGGTTGAAGACCAGGTGGTTGAAGACCAGCTGATTGAAGACCAGGTGGTTGAAGACCAGGTGGTTGACCTAACAGGTCACCTTTCTGAAGACCAGGTGGTTGAAGACCAGGTTGTTGAAGACCAGGTGGTTGAAGACCAGGTGGTTGACCTAACAGGTCACCTTTCTGAAAACCAGGTGGTTGAAGACCAGGTGGTTGAAGACCAGGTGGTTGAAGACCAGGTGGTTGACCTAACAGGTCACCTTTCTGAAGACCAGGTGGTTGAAGACCAGGTGGTTGAAGACCAGGTGGTTGAAGACCAGGTGGTTGACCTAACAGGTCACCTTTCTGACGACCAGGTGGTTGAAGACCAGGTGGTTGACCTAACAGGTCACCTTTCTGAAGACCAGGTGGTTGAAGACCAGGTGGTTGAAGACCAGGTGGTTGACCATTTAACAGGTCACCTTTCTGCCATCATCTCTCTACTGTAATGCTAATAATAATGTACAGTATGAGCCTGTGTTATTTTACTAGAGCCTGAGTGTAGATCTATGGAGGTGCCTGTGTGTAAAATATGTATATATATATTTTTTAAAGGAGTTCAGGTCAAGGTAATAGGAAAACCAGTTCTTTATGAATGATCTTTCTGTTGTAATGGACCAGGTACATACAGATGTTATCGGTCTAATGAATTATGCTTATGGTTTATGCATGAGTACCCAAACACACCACACCTGCAATACCATGGATATAAAAACACAAGGGGGGGGGGATTACACACAGGAATAACCTTTACCTGAACCAATAAGCAGAGCTGATCAAACAGGAAACACTGACTGTGGAAGTAACGCCTGCTGATATATAATAACAATAATGATGTTTCTTCAAGATCCGGTCTGTATTGGCTGTGTCCCAAATGACACCCTATCCCCCTACGTAGTGCGACGTTTGTGCACGGTTTGTTCATGGGGGTTTCCTAATTGCGAGAGGAGGTCATACACATAGAGTGGCCTACAGAGCTGCAGTGGAAGGCTTTAATGGGCTGCACCTGCAGTCTGGCTGAGGGTGTGTGTGTCTGGGCTCGTGTGTGTGGATGTTTTTTCCAGAGCGAAGGAGCATCTATGGGAAGGATGAATTCTGGAGAGAGGAAAGAGAGAGGAGGGGGGAGGAGGGGGGAGCCCAGAGTCACCTTGTATCAGGGCAGCACTGAGGGGGTGACCCAGAACAGGACAGACAGAAATAGCACTGACTCTCAGACAGAGATCTGACTAACTGACGCAGGTAAATAGATGTTTTACCACTGGTTTTATACTTGGTGTAGCGACACGTCTGTATACAATTAGAACGCGGCAACTGTCAAAACTACATTTAATCAAAACTACACGTAATCAATACTCCATTTAATCAATACTCCATTTAATCAATACTCCATTTAATCAATACTCCATTTAATCAAAACTACATGTAATCAATACTCCATTTAATCAATACTCCATTTAATCAAAACTACATTTAATCAATACTCCATTTAATCAATACTCCATTTAATCAGTACTCCATTTAATCAGTACTCCATTTAATCAGTACTCCATTTAATCAGTACTCCATTTAATCAATACTCCATTTAATCAATACTCCATTTAATCAATACTCCATTTAATCAATACTCCATTTAATCAATACTCCATTTAATCAATACTCCATTTAATCAATACTCCGGTTGACTGTCTGTGGACCGCCGCTGCGACTGTTGTCATGGTTACCTGACTGCGACAGCAACGAGACACAAGTTTCTAAATTCTCTGGGTAGACTGCCCTGAGTTTTATTTCGTCACAATAAGCTATTTTTTGTAACTACCACGTCATTAATTAATTAAATTAAATAATTATCTTTGTTGTGAGTTTATTTATTATCAATAATTAATGAAAATATGCTTAAGATAAGATGTTGGCAGCTATGCTCATAATATCAAATTGTTTTGAAAGTTGGGGTTAGTTGCCTAGCTTGCTAGGTTGAAATATACTCAATACATTTTTAAACAGGGTTTATTTGTGTAAAAATACAGCCTGTAGTTTTTTTTATTCATACATTTTCATAATGTCAACGACATGTTTGATGTCGGAGGACAATAGCCTGTTCATGATGAGAGAGAGAGAGAGTCGGAGAGAGACAGATTTGAAATGTGATTTTATTAAGAACCCTATTAGCTGAGAGAGAGAGAGAGAGAGAGAGAGAGAGAGACAGAGAGAGAGAGAGAGAGAGAGAGAGAGAGAGAGAGAGAGACAGAGAGGTGTCAAAAAGAAATACAAAAATATAGCATTGTATTTGATCAACAACAAAAAAATCAGAGAGGTGTCAAAAAGAAATACAAAAATATAGGGTAGATGGGAGATGGGGAGGGGGATGGGGATGGGGAGGGGAGATGGGGAGGGGAGATGGGGAGGGGAGATGGGGAGGGGAGATGGGAGATGGGGAGGGGAGATGGGGGGGAGGGGAGATGGGGAGGGGGGAGGGGAGATGGGGAGGGGAGATGGGGAGGGGAGGGGATGGGGAGGGGGATGGGGAGGGGGATGGGGGATGGGGAGGGGAGATGGGGAGGGAGATGGGGAGGGAGATGGGGAGGGAGGGGGATGGGGAGGGGGGATGGGGAGGGGGGGGATGGGGAGGGGAGATGGGGAGGGGAGATGGGGATGGGGAGGGGAGATGGGGAGGGGAGATGGGGAGGGGAGATGGGGAGGGAGATGGGGAGGGGAGATGGGGAGGGGAGATGGGGGGAGATGGGGAGGGGATGGGGAGGGGGATGGGGGGAGATGGGGAGGGGGATGGGGAGGGGATGGGGGGGAGATGGGGAGGGGAGATGGGGGAGGGAGATGGGGAGGGGGAGGGGGATGGGGAGGGGGATGGGGAGGGGATGGGGAGGGGAAAGATGGGGAGAGGGAGATGGGGAGGGAGATGGGGAGGAGATGGGGAGGGAGGGGAGATGGGGAGGGAGATGAATAAGGGATGGGGAGGGAGGGGAGATGGGGAGGGGAGATGGGGAGGGAGATGGGGAGGGGAGGGGGATGGTTTTAATGGGGATCCAGGGGGATGGGGAGGGGAGATGGGGATGGGAGATGGGGAGGGAGATGGGGAGGGGAGGGGGATGGGGAGCAGGGATGGGGAGGGGGATGGGGAGGGGCTGGGAGATGGGGAGGGGGATGGGGAGGGGAGGGGAGATGGGGACCCGGGAGATGGGGAGGGAGATGGGGAGGGAGGGGGATGGGGAGGGGGATGGGGAGGGGGATGGGGAGGGAGATGGGGAGGGGAGATGGGGAGGGAGATGGGGAGGGGAGGGGATGGTAAAACCAGAGGGGATGGGGAGGGGGATGGGGACTGAGGAGGGAGATGGGGAGGGGAGATGGGGAGGGAGATGGGGAGGGAGGGGGATGGGGAGGGGGATGGGGAGGGGGATGGGGAGGGGAGGAGATGGGGAGGGGAGGGAGATGGGGAGGGAGGGAGATGGGGAGGGGAGATGGGGAGGGGAAGGGGACCAGGGAGATGGGGAGGGAGATGGGGAGGGGAGATGGGGAGGAGATGGGGAGATGGGGAGGGGAGATGAGGAATGTGGAGATGGGGAGGGGAGATGGGGAGGGAGATGGGAAGGGAGATGGGAGGGGAGATGGGGAGGGGAGGGAGATGGGGAGGGGAGATGGGGAGGGAGATGGGGAGGGAGATGGGGAGGGAGATGGGGAGGGAGATGGGGAGGAGATGGGGAGGGAGATGGGGAGGGGAGATGGGGAGGGGAGATGGGGAGGGGAGATGGGGAGGGGAGATGGGGAAGGGAGATGGGGAGGGAGATGGGGAAGGGAGATGGGGAGGGGAGAGAGAGTTGACGACAGGTCATGTCAGTCTCTCCTACTCAAACACCTGAGAGAGAAGAGCTTTTCTGAAGCTGACAACACTCTGCATTAAATGGGCCATTGAATAGGTGTCAGCAGAGCAAACACATTGAATAAGTGTCAGAGAGCAGACTCCTGTGGGCCACTGGAGCTCCTCTCTGACAGGTCGCTAAGTGGATCGTTTTAATGCTCATCCAATCCACGGGGGGAGAAGTCGTGGATGGGAATGTAGTGGATAGACTAGGCACCAGTTGTAGCTTCCGCTTCAGAGCAGTCACTGTCAGTCAACAATGTTGATTTGCTGTGACGTTGGGAGAGAGTCTCATACAGGTGTCCGTGGATACCCGACAAGCTGGCGTCAAAGCTGTACCTAGGAACCTGTCTCCGTACGCACAGCTAGTGTTGGTGTTGCATAATATTTCTCTCTATAAATATCTAGAAATCCTATATAATGTCACACTGACGATTCAAAGAGACCTGGACTGAGATATTACCAACCATCGCTACACCAGAGCAAACCACAACCATCTCTACACCAGAGTAAACCACAACCAGATCCACACCTGGTCTGACGCATTAACAACCATCTCTACACCAGAGTAAACCACAACCAGATCCACACCTGGTCTGACGCATTAACAACCATCTCTACACCAGAGTAAACCACAACCAGATCCACACCTGGTCTGAGGCATTAACAACCTTCTCTACACCAGAGTAAACCAGATCCACACCTGGTCTGAGGCATTAACAACCATCTCTACACAGTGTACACATATTTCCTGTGATTAATGCTGGGAACAGTGCAAGAATGTGTTAGGATATTAATTTATAATGCCGTGGTTCACTGTCTGAAATATTTTGCTGGAGGTTGAAGAATGAGAGAGAGAGAGAGAGAGAGAGAGAGAGAGAGAGAGAGAGAGAGAGAGAGAGAGAGAGAGAGAGAGAGAGAGAGAGAGGAGAGAGAGAGAGAGAGAGAGAGAGAGAGAGAGAGAGAGAGAGAGAGAGAGAGGTTAGTGGTAGTAGTGAGAGACTAGAGAGAGAGAAAGAGAGAAGAGAGAGAGAGAGGAGAGAAAGAGAGGGAGAGAGAGAGTTAACCTGAGAGAGAGAGAGTGTGGGAGGGAGAGTGGTAGGGAGAGAGAGCGAGACTAGGGAGACCTGGAGAGAGAGAGAGAGGGAGAGAGAGAGTAGTAGTGAGAGAGAGGGAGTTAGGGAGAGAGAGAGAGAGAGAGAGAGAGAAAGGGAGAGGGAGAGAGAGAATATTTTATTTTTCTCATGTCTAATCTATTTGTATTTCCACTTCCTCTGTGGAGAGGCTGGGATTGGCTGTTTCCTGTGTGTATCTGTGGTGACTGGGGCGCTGGTGTCTGAAATAGTCAGTCCCCTCATCCATCTCCAACCCAGAGCAGAGCTGGCCAACCAGCCACATCCAACCACAGCCAAACTGCAGCTCACTACAGGGAGGGTTATGGAGAAAACAGATGCAGAAATCTGAGGTGCTGCTGCTTCCATCACTCTGTATAATCAGCAGTGATTAAAGGGATGGACACTTCTGCTGAGCACTGGAGTAACACTGGAGGACTGCTGTGGCAGCTGTGTGGGTTAGTGGTAGTAGTGTAGACTAGTTAACCTAAATCCCTGTGTGGGATAGTGGTAGTAGTGGAGACTAGTTAACCTGATTCCCTGTGTGGGTTAGTGGTAGTAGTGTAGACTAGTCTACCTGATTCCCTGTGTGGGTTAGTGGTAGTAGTGTAGACTAGTTAACCTGATTCCCTGTGTGGGTTAGTGGTAGTTGTGTAGACTAGTTAACCTAGATACCTATGTGGGTTAGTGGTAGTTGTGTAGACTAGTTAACCTAAATACCTATGTGGGTTAGTGGTAGTAGTGTAGACTAGTTAACCTGATTCCCTGTGTGGGTTAGTGGTAGTAGTGTAGACTAGTTAACCTGATTCCCTGTGTGGGTTAGTGAGTGGGTAGTGGTAGTAGTGTAGACTAGTCTACCTGATTCCCTGTGTGGGTTAGTGGTAGTAGTGTAGACTAGTTAACCTGATTCCCTGTGTGGGTTAGTGGTAGTAGTGTAGACTAGTCTACCTGATTCCCTGTGTGGGTTAGTGGTAGTTGTGTAGACTAGTTAACCTAAATACCTATGTGGGTTAGTGGTAGTAGTGTAGACTAGTTAACCTGATTCCCTGTGTGGGTTAGTGGTAGTAGTGTAGACTAGTTAACCTGATTCCCTGTGTGGGTTAGTGGTAGTAGTGTAGACTAGTCTACCTGATTCCCTGTGTGGGTTAGTGGTAGTAGTGTAGACTAGTTAACCTGATTCCCTGTGTGGGTTAGTGGTAGTAGTGTAGACTAGTCTACCTGATTCCCTGTGTGGGTTAGTGGTAGTTGTGTAGACTAGTTAACCTAAATCCCTGTGTGGGTTAGTGGTAGTTGTGTAGACTAGTTAACCTAAATACCTATGTGGGTTAGTGGTAGTAGTGTAGACTAGTTAACCTGATTCCCTGTGTGGGTTAGTGGTAGTAGTGTAGACTAGTTAACCTAAATACCTATGTAGGTTAGTGGTAGTAGTGTAGACTAGTTAACCTGATTCCCTGTGTGGGTTAGTGGTAGTTGTGTAGACTAGTTAACCTAAATCCCTGTGTGGGTTAGTGGTAGTAGTGTAGACTAGTTAACCTGATTCCCTGTGTGGGTTAGTGGTAGTTGTGTAGACTAGTTACCTGATTCCCTGTGTGGGTTAGTGGTAGTAGTGTAGACTAGTTAACCTAAATCTTGTGTGGGTTAGTGGTAGTAGTGTAGACTAGTTAACCTAAATACCTATGTGGGTTAGTGGTAGTAGTGTAGACTAGTTAACCTAAATCCTTGTGTGGGTTAGTGGTAGTAGTGTAGACTAGTTAACCTAAATCCCTGTGTGGGTTAGTGGTAGTAGTGTAGACTAGTTAACCTAAATCCCTGTGTGGGTTAATGGTAGTAGTGTAGACTAGTTAACCTAAATCCTTGTGTGGGTTAGTGGTAGTAGTGTAGACTAGTTAACCTGATTCCCTGTGTGGGTTAGTGGTAGTAGTGTAGACTAGTCTACCTGATTCCCTGTGTGGGTTAGTGGTAGTTGTGTAGACTAGTTAACCTAAATACCTATGTGGGTTAGTGGTAGTAGTGTAGACTAGTTAACCTGATTCCCTGTGTGGGTTAGTGGTAGTTGTGTAGACTAGTTAACCTAAATCCCCATGTGGGTTAGTGGTAGTAGTGTAATGCTTGTGCTTCTAGTTCCGACAATGCAGTAATAACCAACAAGTAATCTAACTAACAATTCCAAAACTGTCTTATACACAGTGTAAGGGGATAAAGAATATATACATAAGGATATATGAATGAGTGATGGTACAGAGCAGCATAGGCTGATGATGGCCTTGAGATAGAAGCTGTTTTTCAGTCTCTCGGTCCCAGCTTTGATGCACCTGTACTGATCTCGCCTTCTGGATGATAGCGGGGTGAACAGGCAGTGGCTCGGGTGGTTGATGTCCTTGATGATCTTTATGGCCTTCCTGTAGCATCGGGTGGTGTAGGTGTCCTGGAGGGCAGGTAGTTTGCCCCCGGTGATGCGTTGTGCAGACCTCACTACCCTCTGGAGAGCCTTACGGTTGAGGGCGGAGCAGTTGCCGTACCAGGCGGTGATACAGCCCGCCAGGATGCTCTCGATTGTGCATCTGTAGAAGTTTGTGAGTGCTTTTGGTGAAAAGCCAAATTTTTTCAGCCTCCTGAGGTTGAAGAGGCGCTGCTGCGCCTTCTTCACGATGCTGTCTGTGTGAGTGGACCAATTCAGTTTGTCTGTGATGTGTATGCCGAGGAACTTAAAACTTGCTACCCTCTCCACTACTGTTCCATCGATGTGGATAGGGGGGTGTTCCCTCTGCTGTTTCCTGAAGTCCACAATCATCTCCTTAGTTTTGTTGACGTTGAGTGTGAGGTTATTTTCCTGACACCACACTCCGAGGGCCCTCACCTCCTCCCTGTAGGCCGTCTCGTCGTTGTTGGTAATCAAGCCTACCACTGTTGTGTCGTCCGCAAACTTGATGATTGAGTTGGAGGCGTGCGTGGCCACGCAGTCGTGGGTGAACAGGGAGTACAGGAGAGGGCTCAGAACGCACCCTTGTGGGGCCCCAGTGTTGAGGATCAGCGGGGAGGAGATGTTGTTGCCTACCCTCACCACCTGGGGACGGCCCGTCAGGAAGTCCAGTACCCAGTTGCACAGGGCGGGGTCGAGACCCAGGGTCTCGAGCTTGATGACGAGCTTGGAGGGTACTATGGTGTTGAATGTCGAGCTGTAGTCGATGAACAGCATTCTCACATAGGTATTCCTCTTGTCCAGATGGGTTAGGGCAGTGTGCAGTGTGGTTGAGATTGCATCGTCTGTGGACCTATTTGGGCGGTAAGCAAATTGGAGTGGGTCTAGGGTGTCAGGTAGGGTGGAGGTGATATGGTCCTTGACTAGTCTCTCAAAGCACTTCATGATGACGGAAGTGAGTGCTACGGGGCGGTAGTCGTTTAGCTCAGTTACCTTAGCTTTCTTGGGAACAGGAACAATGGTGGCCCTCTTGAAGCATGTGGGAACAGCAGACTGGTATAGGGATTGATTGAATATGTCCGTAAACACACCGGCCAGCTGGTCTGCGCATGCTCTGAGGGTGCGGCTGGGGATGCCGTCTGGGCCTGCAGCCTTGCGAGGGTTAACACGTTTAAATGTCTTACACACCTCGGCTGCAGTGAAGGAGAGACCGCATGTTTTCGTTGCAGGCCGTGTCAGTGGCACTGTATTGTCCTCAAAGCGGGCAAAAAAGTTATTTAGTCTGCCTGGGAGCAAGACATCCTGGTCCGTGACGGGGCTGGATTTCTTCCTGTAGTCCGTGATTGACTGTAGACCCTGCCACATGCCTCTTGTGTCTGAGCCGTTGAATTGAGATTCTACTTTGTCTCTGTACTGACGCTTAGCTTGTTTGATAGCCTTGCGGAGGGAATAGCTGCACTGTTTGTATTCAGTCATGTTACCAGACACCTTGCCCTGATTAAAAGCAGTGGTTTGCGTTTTCAGTTTCACGCGAATGCTGCCATCAATCCACGGTTTCTGGTTAGGGAATGTTTTAATCGTTGCTATGGGAACGACATCTTCAACGCACGTTCTGATGAACTCGCACACCGAATCAGCGTATTCGTCAATGTTGTTATCTGACGCAATACGAAACATATCCCAGTCCAAGTGATGGAAGCAGTTTTGGAGTGTGGAGTCAGTTTGGTCGGACCAGCGTTGGACAGACCTCAGCGTGGGAGCCTCTTGTTTTAGCCTCTTGTGGGTTAGTGGTAGTAGTGTAGACTAGTTACCTGATTCCCTGTGTGGGTTAGTGGTAGTAGTGTAGACTAGTTAACCTAAATCCTCGTGTGGGTTAGTGGTAGTAGTGTAGACTAGTTAACCTAAATCCCTGTGTGGGTTAGTGGTAGTTGTGTAGACTAGTTAACCTAAATCCCCATGTGGGTTAGTGGTAGTAGTGTAGACTAGTTAACCTAAATCCCTGTGTGGGTTAGTGGTAGTAGTTTAGACTAGTTAACCTAAATCCCTGTGTGGGTTAGTGGTAGTAGTGTAGACTAGTTAACCTAAATCTCTGGGTGGGTTAGTGGTAGTAGTGTAGACTAGTTAACCTAATTCCCTGTGTGGGTTAGTGGTAGTAGTGTAGACTAGTTAACCTGATTTCCTGTGTGGGTTAGTGGTAGTAGTATAGACTAGTCTATCTTTTTCCCTGTGTGAGTTATTGGTAGTAGTGTAGACTAGTTAACCTAAATCCCTGTGTGGGTTATTGGTAGTAGTGTAGACTAGTTAACCTAAATCCCTGTGTGGGTTAGTGGTAGTAGTGTAGACTAGTTAACCTAAATCCCCATGTGGGTTAGTGGTAGTAGTGTAGACTAGTTAACCTAAATCCCTGTGTGGGTTAGTGGTAGTAGTGTAGACTAGTTAACCTGATTCCCTGTGTGGGTTAGTGGTAGTAGTGTAGACTAGTTAACCTGATTCCCTGTGTGGGTTAGTGGTAGTAGTGTAGACTAGTTAACCTGATTCCCTGTGTGGGTTAGTGGTAGTAGTGTAGACTAGTTAACCTGATTCCCTGTGTGGGTTAGTGGTAGTAGTGTAGACTAGTTAACCTGATTCCCTGTGTGGGTTAGTGGTAGTAGTGTAGACTAGTTAACCTGATTCCCTGTGTGGGTTAGTGGTAGTAGTGTAGACTAGTTAACCTAATTCCCTGTGTGGGTTAGTGGTAGTAGACTAGTTACCTGATTCCCTGTGTGGGTTAGTGGTTAAGACTAGTTAACCTAATTCCCTGTGTGGGTTAGTGGTAGTAGTGTAGACTAGTTAACCTAATTCCCTGTGAGGGTTAGTGGTAGTAGTGTAGACTAGTTAACCTGATTCCCTGTGTGGGTTAGTGGTAGTAGTGTAGACTAGTTAACCTAAATCCCTATGTGGGTTAGTGGTAGTAGTGTAGACTAGTTAACCTAATTCCCTGTGTGGGTTAGTGGTAGTAGTGTAGACTAGTTAACCTGATTCCCTGTGTGGGTTAGTGGTAGTAGTGTAGACTAGTTAACCTGATTCCCTGTGTGGGTTAGTGGTAGTAGTGTAGACTAGTTAACCTGATTCCCTGTGTGGGTTAGTGGTAGTAGTGTAGACTAGTTAACCTGATACCTATGTGGGTTAGTGGTAGTAGTGTAGACTAGTTAACCTAAATCTCTGTGTGGGTTAGTGGAATTAGTGTAGACTAGTTACCTGATTCCCTGTGTGGGTTAGTGGTAGTTGTGTAGACTAGTTAACCTAAATCCCTGTGTGGGTTAGTGGTAGTAGTGTAGACTAGTTACCTGATTCCCTGTGTGGGTTAGTGGTAGTAGTGTAGACTAGTTAACCTAAATCCCTGTGTGGGTTAGTGGTAGTAGTGTAGACTAGTTAACCTAAATCCCTGTGTGGGTTAGTGGTAGTAGTGTAGACTAGTTAACTTAAATCCCTGTGAGGGTTAGTGGTAGTAGTGTGACTAGTTAACCTAAATACCTATGTGGGTTAGTGGTAGTAGTGTAGACTAGTTAACCTAAATACCTATTGGGTTATTTTAGACTAGTTAACCTAAATCCCTGTGTGGGTTAGTGGTAGTAGTGTAGACTAGTTAACCTAATTCCCTGTGTGGGTTAGTGGTAGTAGTGTAGACTAGTTACCTGATTCCCTGTGTGGGTTAGTGGTAGTAGTGTAGACTAGTTAACCTAAACACCCCGTGTGGGTTAGTGGTAGTAGTGTAGACTAGTTAACCTAAATACCTATGTGGGTTAGTGGTAGTAGTGTAGACTAGTTAACCTAAATCCCCATGTGGGTTAGTGGTAGTAGTGTAGACTAGTTAACCTGATTCCCTGTGTGGGTTAGTGGTAGTAGTGTAGACTAGTTAACCTGATTCCCTGTGTGGGTTAGTGGTAGTAGTGTAGACTAGTCTACCTGATTCCTTGTTTCTCTTCAAACTCTTTATCTATTTCAGTCTGAGTTTCTCTCTGATACTTGTTTTACTACCTGTTGTAGACACTGCCAGTGGTGTAAAGTACTTAAGTAAAATATATTTTTTAAGTTCTACTTAAGTAGTTTTTTTGGGTATCTGTAATTTACAATTTATATTTTTGACAATTTTTACTTTTCCTTCATTACATTCCTTAAGAAAATTATGTACTTTTTATTCCCTACATTTTCCCTGACACCCAAAATAACTCATTAGATTTTGAATGCTTAGCTGGACAGGAAAATGGTACAATTCACACACTTATCAAGAGAACATCCCTGGTCATCCCTACTGCCTCTGATCTGGAGGACTCACTAAACAGAGAACATCCCTGGTCATCCCTACTGCCTCTGATCTGGAGGACTCACTAAACAGAGAACATCCCTAGTCATCACTACTACCTCTGATCTGGAGGACTCACTAAACAGAGAACATCCCTGGTCATCCCTACTCTATCTGATCTGGAGGACTCACTAAACAGAGAACATCCCTGGTCATCCCTACTGCATCTGATCTGGAGGACTCACTAAACAGAGAATATCCCTGGTCATCCCTACTGCCTCTGATCTGGAGGACTCACTAAACAGAGAACATCCCTGGTCATCCCTACTGCCTCTGATCTGGAGGACTCACTAAACAGAGAACATCCCTGGTCATCCCTACTGCCTCTGATCTGGAGGACTCACTAAACAGAGAACATCCCTGGTCATCCCTACTGCCTCTGATCTGGAGGACTCACTAAACACAAATGCTTTGTTTTTAAATGATGTCTGAGTGTTGGAGTGTGACCCTGGCTATCAGTAAATAAAAAATAAAAAATTGTGCCGTCTGGTTTGTAAGGAATATGAATGATTCATACTTTTACTTTTGATACTTAAGTATATTTAAAACCAAATACTTTTAGACTTTGTGTACACCACAATGTACACAACAATATACTCAACAATATACTCAACAATATACTCAACAATATACACAACAATATACACAACAATATACACAACAATATACACAACAATGTACACAACAATCTACTCAACAATATACAATATACAATATACACAACAATATACTCAACAATGTACACAACAATATACACAACAATATACTCAACAATATACACAACAATATACACAACAATGTACACAACAATATACTCAACAATGTACACAACAATATACACAATAATATACAATATACACAACAATATACTCAACAATATACAATATACACAACAATATACACAACAATATACTCAACAATATACACAACAATATACTCAACAATATACAATATACACAACAATATACACAACAATATACAATATACACAACAATATACAATATACAATATACACAACAATATACAATATACTCAACAATGTACACAACAATATACACAACAATATACAATATACTCAACAATGTACACAACAATATACACAACAATATACAATATACTCAACAATGTACACAACAATATACAATATACACAACAATATACTCAACAATATACAATATACACAACAATATACAATATACAATATACAACAATATACTCAACAATATACTTAAAAATATACAATATACACAACAATATACTCAACCATATACAATATACACAACAATATACTCAACAATATACAATATACACAACAATATACTCAACAATATACTCAACAATATACAATATACACAACAATATACACAACAATATACTCAACAATGTACTCAACAATATACAATATACAATATACACAACAATATACAATATACTCAACAATGTACAATATACAATATACTCAACAATGTACACAACAATATACTCCTCTACCTGTTGGTCAGCATCTCACACTGGGGAAATTATCCTGCTAAATGGTGAATAAACAACAGAACAACTCAGGGTTATACACTGCTATTTCCTCATCTGAAAGCACAAAGGTGTATGAAATGGAAATTACTATAACTTTACACAGTGATATGTCAGACTGTTTCAGGCTTGACTATAACTTTATACAGTGATATGTCAGACTGTTTCAGGCTTGACTATAACTTTATACAGTGATATGTCAGACTGTTTCAGGCTTGACTATAACTTTATACAGTGATATGTCAGACTGTTTCAGGCTTGACTATAACTATAAACAGTGATACGGTGCATTCGAAAAGTATTCAGACCACTTTACTTTTTCACATTTGGTTACTTTACAGTCAATTTCTAAAATCTATCAAAACGTTTTTTTCCTTCATCGATCTACACACAAAACCCCCTAAGGACAAATGAAAAACAGTTAAATCATTAAATAATTGTTTCAAACTAATTAAAAGTAAAAGATCAGATATATCACATTTACATAAGTTTTCAGACCCTTACATAAAGATCATCAAGGACACAACCACCCGAGCCACTGCCTGTTCACCCCGCTATCATCCAGAAGGCGAGGTCAGTACAGGTGCATCAAAGCTGGGACCGAGAGACGGAAAAACTGCTTCTTTCTCAAGGCCATCAGACTGTTTTTTTTTAAATACCTTTGGCAGTGATTACAGCCTCTAGTCTTCTTGGATATGACGCTACAAGCCTGACACACCTTCATTTGGGGAGTTTCTCCCATTCTCTGCAGATCCTCTCAAGCTCTGTCAGGTTGGATGGGGTGTCACTGCATAGCTATTTTCAGGTCTCTCCAGAGATGTTAGATCGGGTTCAAGTCCGGGCTCTGGCTGGGCCACTCAAGGACATTGAGACTTGTCCCGAAGCCACTCCTGTGTTGTCTTGTCTGTGTGCTTAGGGTCGTTGTCCTGTTGGAAGGTGAACCTTCCTGAGCGCTCTGGAGCAGGTTTTCATCAAGGATCTCTCAGTACTTTGCTCCGTTCATAATTCACTCGACCAGTCCCTGAAAAACATACCCCAAAATTCTACAATTCTTTAATTTAAGAATGCTGGAGGCCAATGTGTTCTTGGGGACCTTCAATGGGTATTTTTTGATACCCTGTGTGCCATGACACAATCCTGTCTCGGAGCTCTACAGACAATTATTTTGACCCCATGGCTTGGTTTTTGCTCTGACATGCACTGTCAACTGTGGGACCTTATATAGACAGGTGTGTGCCTTTCCAAATTATGTCTAATTAATTGCATTTACCACAGGTGGACTCCAATCAAGTTGTAGAAACATCCCAAGGATGATCAATGGAAACAGGATGTACTTGCGCTCAATTTTGAGACTCATAGCAAAGGGTCTGAATACTTATTTAAATAAGGTATTTCAGTTTTTACACATTTGCAAATACATTTAAAACCTGTTTTTGCTTCGTCATTATGGGGTATTGCATGTAGATTGATGAGGATCTAAAAAAATTCGTAATCCGTTTTAGAATACTGCTGTAACATAACAAAATGTGGAAAAAGTCAAGAGGTCTGAATACCTTTCGAATGTACTGTCTGTCAGACAGTTTCAGGCTTGACTAACTTTCATCAGCTAAGGTATTTTTGATTTATGTTAATTAAAGCAGAAATGTGGATCTCACACTCAGGAAAAAATACAATTTATAATACAATTTCTTTACCTGATAAAACAAAGTGTATGACATGGAAATTACTATATCTTTATATGGTAACATGTCAGACTGTTGTCAGCTTGTTTCAGGCTTGACTATATCTTTATGTAGTGATCATGGGCATTAATAAGGAGTTGGTCCCCCCTTTGCTGCTATAACAGCCTCCAGTCTTCTGGGAAGGCTTTCCACTAGATGTTGGAACATTGCTGCGGGGACTTGCTTCCATTCAGCCACAAGAGTATTAGTGAGATCGGGCACTGATGTTGGGCGATTAGGGCTGGCTCGCATTCGGCATTCCATTTCATCCCGACGTTTTTTGATGGGGTTGAGGTCAGGGCTCTGTGCAGACCAGTCAAGTTCTTCCACACCGATCTCAACAATCGACAAACCATTTCTGTATGAACCTCGCTTTGTGCACAGTGGCATTTTCGTGCTGAAACAGGAAAGGGTCTTCCCCAAACTGTTGCCACAAAGTTGGAAGCACATGGTGATCTTAGGCTCGTGTGCGACTGCTCGGCCATGGAAACCCATTTCATGACGCTCCCGACGAGCAGTTCTTGTGCTGACGTTGCTTCCAGAGGCCGTTTGGATCTCTGTAGTGAGGGTTGCAACCAAGGACAGACGATTTTTACACGCTTCAGCACTTGGCGGTGCCATTCTTTGAACTTGTAGATGTAAAATTGGATTATATTACAAAACAGCATTTAAAATACATTTCTAGTTCATGTTGAACTTAATGTGAACGATTCCAGGATTTGGGGTTATTGGAGTCGTATCTACAAATCTGACTCCTGCTATCGGAGTCATTGGAGTCGAGTCTCTCAACATCAGAGTGTGTGTATGTACACTGAGGAACATGGAGCCATCTGACAATCTCTACTTACCAAAATATTCAATGCAACAAAACATTTTTTTAAACTACACATCTAGAGATTAATTGGCCCAAGGGGTTGTTGATCCATTCATGTAATTTATTATTAGATTTTTTTAAAGCCAAATGTTACTTCTGAACTAATTTAGTCTTTCCTAACACACACATACATCCTCCACACACACGAGAGAGATAGAGAGAGAGAGAGAGAGAGAGAGAGAGAGAGAGGCAGAGAAGAGAGGTCATGAGCAGATGAGCTCCTGCATTTTTCAGCATGTTCTTAAAACAAGATAGATTTAGAGTTAGATCAACTTAGATGTTTTTGTTGTAGAGGATGCTAGCCCTCTACAACATAACATTCACTCCAAATCAAAACTCAAAACCTACAACCTGATTTTGGACGGGATTACAGAATCACCTGGAAGGCTTACAACTACCAAAGATCATTATTCCAACGCGATACAGGAAATGCTCTGGTAAACAACAGAAACCTGAAAACACCATCCAACCTGGAACTGAGTGAGTAATGTTTAGTCTGACGCTATATTTTATTTCCAAAAGCCAAGAAGAAAAATACATTACATTACTTTATAAGGACTGAATGCTAAATGAAGGCTGTCAAGCTTGATACAACTTCAATTAGCACTGACGTGTCAAGTGAGAGGTGTCAAAGCCCTTTAGGCCAACAATGGCAGGAGAGTCAAACAGTCTACTCCAACCAAATGGAGAGGCCTTAGAAGCTGCCTCCCGCTGTTCAGAGGCAATTAAAATACAGCACCCTGTGTATGTAAAGAATGATAAGACATGAAAAGATCACAAAATTAAGCTCCTTATGGAAAAATCAAGAGACACTTTTTTTGCTGACTATAATAAAAATGGGAACATCAGCAACCTCATCTTCCTCACAGACCAACCCTTGGCACGGCACAGTGCTATATTAGCACACTACCCCTATGTTAAAAGGGGGGGGGGGTGTTACTGAGGGGTGGAAACTCAGGATACCAGACAACGAGGACTCTCAGTCAGCTATTATAAATCTCTATAAGTCTGGAACAGTATTGGTACAGGGCAACCCCCAAACAGTTTCAGCTGGACTTTCACCCAATCAAAGAATTAGCTCAGCAGGAGAAGCCCCACCCCGAGCGGGTCAGACCAGACCTCTTCATTATATAACCCCACAGACGAGCAACCCCAAGAGGAAAGTCAACCTCCCAGCACAGATTACTACTTAATACATTTAAATTAAATGAATAAATTAGATACATTTACCCAGCTGGAGGTAAGGCAGGTGGAGCTGGAACAGCAGGTGATTACACTCCAGTCAGCACAGACCCAGACAACAGTCCAGCACAACAACACCCCCTTAACCAGACCTGGAGAGCTGGAGGTGGAAAGAGACATATCTGCACTCTGGACTGTGGTGAGACAACTTCAACAGGAGAAAAAGCAAGAGAAGGAGAAGAAGAAGAGCACTAGAGGAGAGGATCAGACTGCTGGAGGAGAGGGTTAGGGGGATGGCGTGTAACAGAGAGGTGACCACCCCTGCAGAGAAGCCAGCAGAACAGACCAGCTCAGCTCCCGACAAAAGTCTCGACACCACAGCAGAACAGCCCACCCCAGACCCTGACCACGTCGAACATCACAGCGGGACAGACAAATGAAGAACCCCAAGCCCAGGGGATCCCACCCCCTCTGAGCACCCCCTTGTCAGCCACCCTGATACCCCTCCTGACAACCTCCCCCCCACACAAGACACAGATTGTTCTCCTTATGGACTCAAACAGGAAATATATACAAGAAAACTTTTTCCCCCAAAACACAGTGTGTCTAAACTCTGGTGTCCAAACACCCAGCGCGCCCTAGACATTCTCCGGCACCGACAGAGATGGCCGCCTCGCTTCGCGTCCCCAGGAAACAGTATTTCGTTTTTTTAGGTGTTATTTCTTACATTGGTACCCCAGGTAATCTTAGGTTTCATTACATACAGTCGGGAGGAACTATTGAATATAAGAGCAACGTCAACTCACCAACATTACGACCAGGAATACGACTTTCCTGAAGCGGATCCTCTGTTTTGCCCACCACCCAGGACAATGGATCGGATCCCAGCCGGCAAACCAAAACAACGACGCCGTAAATGTGGCAGACGAAGCAGTCTTCTAGTCAGGCTCCGTAGACGGGCACATCGCGCACCACTCCCTTGCATACTACTCGCCAATGTCCAGTCTCTTGACAACAAGGTAGATGAAATCCAAGCAAGGGTAGCATTCCAGAGAGACATCAGAGACTGTAACGTTCTTTGCTTCAAGGAAACATGGCTCACTGGAGAGACGCTATCGGAGTCGGTACAGCCAGCTGGTTTCTTCACGCATCACACCGACAGAAACAAGCATCTTTCTGGTAAGAAGAGGGGCAGGGGGGTATGCCTTATGATTAATGAGACGTGGTGTGATCATAACAACATACAGAAACTCAAGTCCTTCTGTTCACCCGACTTAGAATTCCTCCCAATCAAAGATCGACCGCATTGTCTACCAAAATAATTCTCTTGGATTATAATCACAGCCGCATATATTCCCCCCAGAGAAGACACATCGATGACCCTAAATAAAATTAATTTGACTATGTAAACTGGAAA
Organism: Oncorhynchus tshawytscha; assembly: GCF_018296145.1. Lineage (NCBI taxonomy): Eukaryota > Metazoa > Chordata > Actinopteri > Salmoniformes > Salmonidae > Oncorhynchus > Oncorhynchus tshawytscha. The sequence continues at coordinate 46,221,058 of NC_056448.1, read as the reverse complement.
CCACATATCCTGAGGCTGCATTCATTGTAGCTGGGGATTTTAACAAGGCTAATCTGAGTCCCTAAATTCCATCAGCATATCAATTGTGCTACCAGGGCTGGTAAAACCCTGGATCATTGTTATTCTAACTTTCACGAGGCATATAAGGCCCTCCCCCGACATCCTTTCGGAAAAGCTGGACACGACTCCATTTTGTTGCTCCCTGCCTATAGATAGAGACTCAAATAGGAAGCTCCTGCGCTCAGGTCTGTTCAACGCTGGTCCGACCAATCTGATTCCACGCTTCAAGATTGCTTCGATCACGTGGACTGGGATATGTTCCGCATTGCGTCAAACAACAACATTGACGAATACGCTGATTCGGTGAGCGAGTTTATTAGCAAGTGCATCGGCGATGTCATACCCACAGCTACTATTAAAACATTCCCAAACCAGAAACCGTGGATTGATGGCAGCATTCGCGCAAAACTGAAAGCGCGAACCACTGCTTTTAATCAGGGCAAGATGACCGGAAACATGACCAAATACAGTGTAGCTATTCCCGCAAGGCAATCAAACAAGCTAAGCGTCAGTATAGAGACGAAGTAGAGTCGCAATTCAACGGCTCAGACACAAAAGGTATGTGGCAGGGTCTACAGTCAATCACGGATTGGATTACAAAAAGAAAATCAGCCCCGTCGCGGACTAGGATGTCTTACTCCCAGACAGACTAAACAACTTCTTTGCTTGCTTTGAGGACAATACAGTGCCACTGACAAAACCTGCGGACTCTCCTTCACTGCAGCCAACGTGAGTAAAACAGTTAAACGTGTTTACCCTCGCAAGGCTGCAGGCCCAGACGGCATCCCCAGCCGCGTCCTCAGCGCATGTGCAGACCAGCTGGCTGGTGTGTTTATGGACATATTCAATCAATCCTTATCCCAGTCTGCTGTTCCCACATGCTTCAAGAGGGCCACCATCGTTCCTGTTCCCAAGAAAGCTAAGGTAACTGAGCTAAACGACAACCGCCCCATAGCACTCACTTCCGTCATCATGAAGTGCTTTGAGAGACTAGTCAAGGACCATCTCACCTCCACCCTATCTGACACCCTGACACCCTAGACCCACTCCAATTTGCTTACCGCCCCAATAGGTCCACAGACGACGCAATCGCAACAACACTGCAAACTGCCCTAACCCATCTGGACAAGAGGAATACCTACAGTGGGGCTAAAAAGTATTTAGTCAGCCACCAATTGTGCAAGTTCTCCCACTTAAAAAGATGAGAGAGGCCTGTAATTTTCATCATAGGTACACTTCAACTATGACAGACAACATGAGAAAATAAATCCAGAAAATCACATTGTAGGACTTTTAATGAATTTATTTGCAAATTAAGGTGGAAAATAAGTATTTGGTCAATAACAAAAGTTTATCTCAATACTTTGTTATATACCCTTTGTTGGCAATGACAGAGGTCAAACGTTTTCTGTAAGTTTTCACAAGGTTTTCACACACTGTTGCTGGTATTTTGGCCCATTCCTCCATGCAGATGTCCTCTAGAGCAGTGATGTTTTGGGGCTGTTGCTGGGCAACATGGACTTTCAACTCCCTCCAAAGATTTTCTATGGGGTTGAGATCTGGAGACTGGCTAGGCCACTCCAGGACCTTCCAGAAATGCTTCTTACGAAGCCACTCCTTCGTTGCCCGGGCGGTGTGTTTGGGATCATTGTCATGCTGAAAGACCCAGCCACGTTTAATCTTCAATGCCCTTGCTGATGGAAGGAGGTTTTCACTCAAAATCTCACAATACATGACCCCATTCATTCTTTCCTTTACACGGATCAGTCGCCCTGGTCCCTTTGCAGAAAAACAGCCCCAAAGCATGATGTTTCCACCCCCATGCTTCACAGTAGGTATGGTGTTCTTTGGATGCAACTCAGCATTCTTTGTCCTCCAAACACAACGAGTTGAGTTTTTACCAAAAAGTTATATTTTGGTTTCATCTGACCATATGACATTCTCCCAATCTTCTTCTGGATCATCCAAATGCTCTCTAGCAAACTTCAGACGGGCCTGGACATGTACTAGCTTAAGCAGGGGGACACGTCTGGCACTGCAGGATTTGAGTCCCTGGCGGCGTAGTGTTTTACTGATGGTAGGCTTTGTTACTTTGGTCCCAGCTCTCTGCAGGTCATTCACTAGGTCCCCCCGTGTGGTTCTGGGACTTTTGCTCACCGTTCTTGTGATCATTTTGACCCCACGGGGTGAGATCTTGCGTGGAGCCCCAGATCGAGGGAGATTATCAGTGGTCTTGTATGTCTTCCATTTCCTAATAATTGCTCCCACAGTTGATTTCTTCAAATCAAGCTGCTTACCTATTGCAGATTCATTCTTCCCAGCCTTGTGCAGGTCTACAATTTTGTTTCTGGTGTCCTTTGACAGCTCTTTGGTCTTGGCCATAGTGGAGTTTGGAGTGTGACTGTTTGAGGTTGTGGACCGGTGTCTTTTATACTGATAACAAGTTCAAACAGGTGCCATTAATACAGGTAACGAGTGGAGGACAGAGGAGCCTCTTAAAGAAGAAGTTACAGGTCTGTGAGAGCCAGAAATCTTGCTTGTTTGTAGGTGACCAAATACTTATTTTCCAACCAATGTTTTTTATAATCCTCAAGGTGTTTTTCAAATATCTATTCGATAATATATCAACCGGGACAGGTGGCTTTTTACTAGGACCGGGAGGAAAAATGGCTACCGCTCTGTTTTGCGCAAAAATCACACTGAGAGCCAACAACAGACCATTTACTCAATGTGGACGTTTACGCTCATTCCTCAAATTCCTCAAAATAAAGGCCTGAAACTACGTCAATGGACAATAGGGATGCATAGAAAGACAGGGGTTTCAAAATAAGAGTCACTTCCTGATTGGATTTTTCTCAGGATTTCGCCTGCAATATCAGTTCTGTTATACTCACAGACAATATTTTTCCAGTTTTGGAAACTTTAGAGTGTTTTCTATCCTAAGCTGTCAATTACATGCATATTCTAGCATCTGGCCCTGAGAAATAGGCAGTTTACTTTGGGAACGTTATTTTTCCAAAAATAAAAATAGTGCCCCCTAGCTTCAAGAGGTTGTTCCTCGGCGTACACATCACGGACAAACTGAATTGGTCCACCCACACAGACAGCGTGGTGAAGAAGGCACAGCAGCGCCTCTTCAACCTCAGGAGGCTGAAGAAACTCGGCTTGTCACCAAAAGCACTCACAAACTTCTACAGATGCACAGTCGAGAGCATCCTGTCGGGCTGTATCACCGCCTGGTATGGCAACTGCACCGCCCTCAACCGTAAGGCTCTCCAGAGGGTAGTAAGGTCTGCACAATGCATCACCAGGGGCAAACTACCTGCCCTCCAGGACACCTACACCACCCGATGTCACAGGAAGGCCATAAAGATCATCAAGGACACAACCACCCGAGCCACTGCCTGTTCACCCCGCTATCATCCAAAAGGTGAGGTCAGTACAGGTGCATCAAAGCGGGGGCCGACAGACTGAAAAACAGCTTCTACCTCAAGGCCATTAGACTGTTAAACAGCCACCACTAACATTGAGTGGCTGCTGCCAACATACTGACTCAACTCCAGCCATTTTAATAATGGGAATTGATGGAAATTGATGTAAAAAATTTATCATTAGCCACTTTAAACTATGCCACTTTGTTTACATACCCTACATTACTCATCTCATATGTATATACTGTACTCTATAACATCATAAAAGCATTTCGCTTTCCATCGAATTAACATCTGCTAACCATGTGTATGTGATAAATAAAAATTTGATTTGAGGACCAACTAGGGTCACCCAGCCATAATACACACAGGCACCAACAACCTGAGAGCACAGCAGGAAAGGGTGGCCACTCAAGGGAGTGATTGAAAACGCTTCTTCTACTTCCACCCTGCTACCAGACAGCGGGTAACGTGTAAATGCAAGTATTTCCCGTGACTGTGCCTCAAAACCCACCGCTCCACCCTGGACTTGAACAGCCTTTATGACCAGGTCCACTTACACTAGCCCAAGCCAATGGCATGTCCAAGATGGTCATTAGGGTCTGCTCACACTTACTGACCTGAGGCCAAACCACACAGCCAACAACATTGGACACTTTATGGAACACAAAGCCTTCACTATATCATCCTGGAATATCCAAGGCCTGAGGTCATCTGCCTTTGGCCAAAAGAGCAGGAACCTGGACGAGAAACCTGGTATAGAGGAGACTGACCCACCCCCTCTAGGTTACAGAGAGCTGGTAGTCCCATCCACCAAACTACCAGGTGTGAAACAGGGAAGGGACTCAGGGGGTATGCTAATTTGGTATAGAGCAGACCTAACTCACTCCATTAAATTAATCAAAACAGGAACATTTTACATTTGGCTAGATATTAATAAGGAAATTATCTCAACAGAGAAAAATGTCCTCCTGTGTGCTACCTATATCCCCCCACTAGAATCCCCATATTTTA